>NC_137651.1:1258080-1450580 GCF_963422515.1 Blennius ocellaris | reverse complement strand
AGATCGCATCGGTTAAATTGAGATATACAAAAATAGAGGAGATTGTTTACTACTGAACTCTAGAGGGAATTTTTCTTACCTAGTCCAGTTTAATTTTTATTAGCCGTCCAAGCTCCCCACCCCCTAATCGCCTTTTTGGCTCCTGTCATCCATTAACATGGGGAAACATAAAATTCTCCCCCAAAATCCACCATTTTAAACTCCCCGAACTACTCTTAACTGTTTGCAAACCGTGACTCTCAGCCACAAACCGAGGGCATCGCCACGCCCACGAGACCCTGCCGAACAAGAGGATGTAACATATGTGGGGAAAATTCCAAAACAAGTCCCCAGAATGACGAGTTAAAGCGACACAGTAACATTTTTCTCGTCCGAAATCTTAACACTATAGCAGATGGAGCCAAATCTGCCGTTCCTGCCAAACAGCGCCCCCTGGTGTCCAAAGTTTACCTCCGACTGCTTCCAAGCGTACACCGTCTTAAAGAGGACAAAAATTCCTACAAAAGTATGGTATTTTTATCCACATACTCCCCCGATAAGTATAGATTAAGAGCACTTGTTCGCAAAATCTTTGAATATAATCCTCCCTGTCTCACTCTGACGTCAGAGTGTCCGCGCTCGGTGCAGCTGTGAAATTCTCCACTGTGATTGGTCAGTGCATCACTCCATATATGGGCAGCTTCCTGTAGCTTCAGGCTCATCACTGCTGTGTGATTGACAGCCTGTCATATCCTGCAGTTTGACCTGAGAGTGACCTCACCAGTCATTCTCAGGTCAGGTTACTCTCATGTGACCTGACCTCACTCTCATGTCTCATGTTCTCCTGTCATGAGGACATGCAAAACCTGTACGAGACCTGGCCTGAGGCCCTCACATTCATGTCGGTGGAAGTTTGTGAAAAACCTTTATGGCATCATTCACACCTTCGCACACCGCCTACAAAGGCCGGGCCTCCTAGGCCCGGCACTCCACCAGGTCACTCTCATGTCACACACTGACCTCCGTAGGAGGCCTGGCCTGAGGCCATATAATTCATGTCGGTGGAAGTTTTTGAAAAACCTTTATTGTTCCATTAGTGCAGTGTCATTCACACTAGAATTGAAGTAAGACCAGATTTGGGATCGGGGCAACCTGGGGAGTACCACACTGAGATTTTCAGGTGTATCCGCTAGCTTGCGGCATAGCATGCCCGTTAGCATGCTTGTAAACATTGTTCGATTGAGCTGAAATTTGGTAGGTGGCCTAATGGGGGTGCTGCGGTCACACATCACTAGCTAATTAGCTGGTTCCGACGCCGTTTTTTCAAAATAAAAGTACTAATTTTTTTTTTTTTTTGCTTAAATAATATTTTTTTTAATTAACCGTTCATAGCCACCCCCCCGACGGGCAGTCTCGAGGTCCCGACCAATGCTGCTTGCAGCTTTAATTTTAACTTGAATTGAGAAAGTACTAGTTTGTTCTAATGAAATAAAAACTTTCTTCCAAAATTACTCTATATCCCGTGTGGAGCATCATTTCGGCCACTCCTTATGAAATGAAAATAGCAGTTACTCCACTAAATATAATTGGTTGAAAGTACTTGCAACTGCTAAGTCCATCATTTTTAAACTTGAATTGAGAAACTACTAGTTTGTTCTAATGAAATAAAAACTTTATTCCAAAATCACTCTATATCCCGTGAGGAGCACCATTTCGGCCACTACTGATGAAATGAAAATAGCAGTTACTCCACTAAATAAAACTGGTTGAAACTGCTTGAACCTGATAAACACATCATTTAAAAGTTGAATAGTGAGAGTTTAGTATGTTTCGTGAAATACAAACTTTATTCTAAAAACACACTCAGTATCTCGTCTGAAGCATTTTTTCGGCCACAACTGATGAGAAGACCATAAGCAGTCAAATCCAGCATAATGAAACTGCTTCAACCTGATAAACACTTCATGTTTAAACTTGAATAGTGAAAGTACGACTATGGTCTAGTAAAATACAAACTTTATTCTAAAAACCAACTCTCAAGCTCCTCATCCTATCTCTAAGGGTGCGCTCAGCCACCCTACGCAGGAAGCTCACTTCAACCGCTTGTATCCGGGATCTCGTTCTTTCGGTCATGACCCATAGTTCATGGCTGTGGTGGAGGCAATAACTCGGGTCTGGGAGGAGTTTGGAGAGGCCATGGAAGAGGACTTTCGGTCTGCCCCGAGGAAATTCTGGCAAACCGACTCCATGCTCCGGGAGCATGGAGTCCGGGGCCCTTCATCCCTGCAACATCGCGTGACGCGGGGACGGTACCTCTGGACAGGCAGAATGGGGTCGTGGTCCCTCTCTTCAAGGAGGGGGATCGGAGGGTGTGTTCCAACTACAGAGGGATCACACTCCTCAGCCTCCCCAGGAAAGTCTATTCCAGTGTACTGGAGTGGAGGGTCCGGCCGTTAGTCAAACCTTGGATCCAAGAGGAATAATGCGGTTTTCATTCTGGTCGTGGAACACTGGACCAGCTCTATACCCTCCACCAGCTGCTTGAGGGTTCATGGGAGTTTGCCCAACCAGTCCACATGTGGACACACATCTGGATCTTGAGAAGGCGTTCGACCGCGTCCCCTGAGACATCCTGTGGGGGGGTGCTCCGGGAGCATGGAGTCCGGGGCCCTTTGTTAAGCGCTGTTCGGTCTTTGTATTCCCGGAACAGGAGTTTGGTTTGCATTGGCGGCAATAAGTCGGACCTGTTTGCAGTGGTTTCACCTGATCCGCCAGTGGCAGACAGAAAAAAGCATTAGCCAAATCTATACAAGAGAAAAATCTATGTTCAGGTGAGAGATGTGACAATGCAGTTTTGAGATGTCTGGAATCTCGTTTCTCTGCACATGTTGCCGGGACCGGCAGCCAGGGGGGACTCGGCTGAGATCCTCAACACCAGCCCCTGGGTACTTCTCAGGGTGATAAAGAGGAAGTGGTCCGAGCCCAGGTGAACGGGTCGATTTAAGGTCGTCGAGATGACGTCTCACGCTGTTCGGCTGAGTGACAAAGGCTCCCCAGGAAAGTCTATTCCAGGGTACTGGAGAGGAGGGTCCGGCCGTTAGTCGAACCCTGGATAAAAGAGGAACAATGCGGTGCCATCTGTCGCAGTGTACTCTGGCGGGAGAACCACATCGCACTCTTCAGGAGACCTCCATCCATCTGAAGCAAGTTGCCCCTGGATCGGCTGATCCAGGAGACAGCTCCACACGTCAAAGGGCGGAATAATCCCTGTACACCGAAGTAAGAAGAACACAGAGAAGTAGACGACAGCAAGGGAGGAGGTGAAATAGCGCTCCTCTCTGTTCATGTGACGTGCCAAGTCCATCCATCCATCCATCCATTTTCTGCCGCTTATCCGGGGCCGCGTCGCGGAGGCAACTCTGCTCAGACTTCCCTCACCCCAGACACTTCCTCCAGCTCTTCCGGTGGCACCCCAAGGCGTTCCCAGGCCAGCCGAGAGACAGGGCAACTCCAGAGAGAGAGGGCAACTCCAGAGCAGTGGAGTATCCAGCCCCCGTCGAGGAGCTGGGTTCCGGAGTCCAAGCTGTAAGTGGAGGCGAGCCCGACTATATCTAGACGGTATCTCTCAGCCTCCCTCACAAGCTCGGGCTCCTTCCCCCCCAGCGAGGTCACATTCCATGTCCCAATAGCCAGATTCTGTGGCCGGGGATCGGGTCGTCGAGGCCTCTGCCGTCGACTGCCCCCCAATCCACAATGCACCCAACCCCTACGGCAGCCTCTGTAGGTGGTGGGCCCACAGGAGGGGCAAGTCCCCCGACAACATAGCTCCGAGGGTCATTCGGGTGCTCAAACTCCCCCACCACGACAAGGTTGCAGTTCAAGGGGGAGTCACCACCGTTTAAAAGTTTTGTATGTTGCTATTTGAGTATATGATTGTTGATTTTGCTTACATATGACCTCTATTATACGAAGAGTGCCTCATACTGTATTGACACTAATTATTGACCTCTGGGGTCAGAGGTCAAAAGGGGAATTGAAGGAATATAGTGGTTGAACATTTGTTTTCTGTGTGACAACTGGACATATTGTATTCAGTTGTGTTTCTACACTACTGGGGTTTCTCCCACTGCCCAAGTTGGGAAAACACAGCTATAAATCCATGTTCAGGGACATTCCAAGTTGGTTGGCGATGTCTCCTCAGTGCTCTACTTGCAAAAACATGGTCAAGGTAAGATTGGATCAACAGATAAGAGGTCAGAGGTCACTTTGTCCCACAGAACGTCAAGCTCTGAGAAGAACCAGTTTGAAGCAGTTTTGGGAACAAAGGAATAGCAAATTCACTATAGCAACGCATACATCACGAGGAACCGACCAATGTGAGGTTGAGGTGGTGTATGCAAATGTATAAATATGAACCACGTGTTGCAGTTGTGCCCTTCTTCATTGTAAACCTGGCCTGCATACTTGGGTCTGCAAGGAAGAACGGTCTGAGCTCGTATTATGTAATCTGATATATGTATTTTTGTAATCTCTTGTTTGTGTGATTATTAAATTCACTATTGAAGAAATTAACTCTGTTCCTGCCTCTCCCGGATCAAACGAACAAGCAGGAATTCAGGGGAACACAGGAACGAATTCCAACACTAAGCATCTCTACCTAAAGTCAGTAACACGATTTCTCTAGATTAAACCAGTCTGAGATGCTATATCTAAAGACAGTAACGGGATTGATTGTTTTTTTTTTTTTTTTTTTTTTTAATTAAACCAGCCTGAGCAGCTCCATCTAGAGACAGTAACGTGATTTTCTAAATCAAACCAGCCTGAGCAGCACCATCTAGAGACAGTAACGTGATTTTCTAAATCAAACCAGCCTGATCAGCTCTATCTAAAGACAGTAATGTGATTTTCTAGATCAAACCAGCCTGATCACCTCTATCTAAAGGCAGTAACACGATTTGTCTAGATTAAACCAGCCTGAGCAGCTCTATCTTAAGAAAATAACATGATTTTTTTCTCAATTAAACCAGCCTGAGCAGCTCTATCTTAAAGGAGTACAGTAGGATTTTCCCGAATTTTAGGAAAGAACCGCCCTCTCCACCTTTTGAAAAATGCACGCAAAGCTCTACCTGCTCCCGAGATGGAACGCCTACTAAAACGTGTGCGAGAGACATGAACGAGCCCAGTTCTCCTCGTGCACGCACTGTTTACAAGTCACAAGTCAGCATTGACACGATTTTCCTCGATTAAACCATGGTCCAAGTGGAGGAACGTGGGAGCAGCGCTTCAAAGGGTTGAGTGGAAATCTCCACCAACGGCTGATCCCACGTTTCATCGGGCTCATCGATCCCTCCGGACAGGGCCTCACAGCCAGAGACAGGTGAGCCGTTTAGGGACTATTCAGTAACAAGAACTTAGAGCTGTGATTTCACTTGTATATAAGTTAAAGATGTAAAGCAAAGTTGGACTCTTCAGGTGATGAAATATACATTAAATGTCCACCAATGACTGTTGAGATGGTTGATCATTTAGTTTTAAACGTAGTAAACATAGAAAATACTGTGGCTGGTTATTGTGATTAAATTAAATTACATCTCACAACAAAACATGCTTTTAAAATAACAAAGACATTTGATCCAAATTACATTGAATTTAATACAAGAGACCCATTCTACAAAACAAACCTTTCCTCCTGCAATTAGCCTTTCAATACCACCTCACTCCGTGTGTGTTGTCCTCACAATCAATCAAAGTGATCTGGTGTCTCCTGGTGTTGATCTTAAGAGTCTCTCAACTTGTGGAACCTGTGCATTTAACACTTTTCTTTTGTCTACAGTGTGTTGTGGGAATCTCCCAGAACCTGTATCTCGCCCACCTTGCTGCTCCTCCTGTCACCTGCAGTACAAGGTGATTTCGTCTGTCCACTTCTGGCTCTAAAGACTCTTCTGGCTGTTTGTACCTACATGAACATCATTACATGCAGCTTGTTTACCAGAGCTTTACTTCAAGTCATTGCACAGCTAGAAAACTTTAGTTTAGTAAGTCTCAGTAAGGTCTGAGTGTGTATCACATGTTTAGGTGCAACCAGGGTTGGGTAGTCATGGAATACATGTAACAGTGTTACATAATTAGGATACAAAAAACATATAACTGTAATCTGTTACAGTACATAAAAAAACGTGTAATCTCGTTACAGGTATGCTCGATAAAAACTGGGATTACTGAGCAGGATTACAGTAGAAATCCGATGGAATAAACTAGAAATGCAGCTGTCACATGCGCCATGCACTGGCATTGCGACACTTCCCGACGCTTTCAGGCTGACAATCCATGCTTTGCCATGGATTCTGCAGACAGTTGCTTTCATCACTATGTTTTAAAGTCGGAGAAATCTCTTAACCTCTCTGTACAATGCAAACTATGTCTCCCAGCCGTGAAAGTGCTGTGAACGTCCAGGAACTGGACATCTCACCTGAAGAAACATAGAAACATAAAACCTGCTCACTTTCACTGATACACACATGGACTCTGTTTACTAGTTTTATTAGCTCGTAACATGCTTCCTACCTGTTCTCAATACGTTTAGAGGCTCTTGTGTTTTAGGGATTAATTGGGGCGACACGTGCCATCACTTTTTTCTTTTTACTCAATGAGTGATTCCTGCTGCCAGATACAGCCTCTCATCAAACATTCACATTTATTCCGGAAAAAAAACAACATTAAAACTAATGAGGAAACGGGTCGAGAGAGAGAGAGAGAGAGAGAGAGAGAGAGAGAGAGAGAGAGAGAGAGAGAGAGAGAGAGAGAGCGAGAGAGAGAGAGAGAGAGAGAGAGAGAGAGTTTTAGAAAAGATGGGCACATTTTCTTGAATAGAAATTGAAAGCTTTATTTGTATTGTGGTTTTGATTCTCAAAAAAAAAAAAATCAATGTTAGACACCTGATTGGTTACTGAGTTTTGATAGTTCAAAACTTGTTAAGTGCAATTTGTGTCTGCTGTGTATAAGATGTGTCAGTACACTGAGCAGATGACACTTTCTATTCTTTCTTGTCATTTTTTTATGTTTTATTATGGCCAGGCAAGAGTAGAGGCACGGCTTTTCAGAGGTTGATGGACTCTGTGCTGCGCGACCTCGCTTTCGTTTCTGTTTACCTGGACGACATCTTGGTGGCTAGTTCTTCAGTTGAGTAGCATTTTTCACACCTAAAGCAAGTTTTTCAGCGCCTTGAGCAGGGGTGGGCAATTTTTTTTCCGAAGGGGCCAAATGAGAAGCAGAAAATATTGTGGAGGGCCTTGCCAAAAGTTTAAACTCTATTCTGCATATGAATTTTATTTCTAAATTGAAAGCAGTAAATGGCATTGTTTACACATGCTGGTAAGTGTCTGTGTTATTATTAGGTAAAGACTGTCTATTAAGACATCACAATGTCTTTGTATGCCAAATATCATTAACAAGATATGTCACATTATGATTGTCAAACTGCCAAGCTGTGCAGACAAAAAGTAATAGTGAACACACATTTGGGTATTTTCTTGTTCAGTGAGAGAAATCTAGCCTTTGCTGCCCTTTAACGAGTGCATCAAAGTCAGGTTGAATGTCTGAGGTGGAGATGCGAAGCACAGCTGACAGATGATCATCAGTAAGAGAGGATCTGAACCTGGATTTGGTAAACTTCATTACTGAGAATGTTTGTTCACATATGTAGGTAGATCCAAACAGAACCAACATCTTCTGAGCATGTCTCCTCATGTTTGGAAAGTTCTCCTCCTTAAGAGATGAGTAGAACTCCAGCAGTGATGCTGACTTAAAGTGCTCTGCCAGTACTGTGTCAGACTGCAGGTCAATGAGCTCCAGCTGAACATCACTGGGTGCATCATCTACTCTGCAGGCAAAGGGAGAGGAAACCAGGTGCATTTCATCCTCAATGTTTTTACAATCATCAAATCGCCTTAAAAACTCACCATGCAAATCTCCTAACATGGATGAGTACCTGCAGAGATGATTAGCTGATGGTCTGACTTCTTTAAGGGTTTGCATGTGAGTGAGAGTGTTGTTCTGTAGTTGACTTGAAAGAAACAGCAACTTTCTCATAAAAGCCTTCACAAGGTTATGCATGTCATGAACGAAAAGGCCCTTGCCTTGCAGTTTAGTGCTCAGTTCATTCATCAGTGCCGTCACATCAACAGCAAATGCAAAATCTGCCATCCAGTTCATATCTGAAAGCTCGGGGATGTTTTTGCCTTTCATCTCACAAAACTCTTGAATCTCTGTTTTCAGGTCCCAAAATCTTTTGAGCACTTTGCCCGGACTGAGCCATCTGACAGCTGTGTGGTACATGATGTCACCATGTTCATTCTCATGCTCCTCTAAAAGTGCAACAAACTGCCTGTGATTTAATGCTCGTGCCCTGATAAAGTTAACCGTTTTTGTTACAACATCAATAACATGGTTAAGTTTTAGCACAGACCTGCACAGTACATGCTGATGTATAATACAATGTATCAACACTAAATGATGCTCTGTGCCGAGTTCAGTCACTTTATCTTGGATCTGTTTCAAAAGTCCGACATGTTTTCCTGTCATATTCGGACAACCATCAGTAGTGACGCCTACCAGTTTGTCCCATTTCAGTCCAAGCTTGACCATGCATGCATCGACCTCCTTGAACAGATCACTTCCCGTTGTCGTTCCTTTTATTGACCTCAATGCTGCCAGCTCCTCCGTAATCTTGAAGTCCTGCCTTATTCCCCGGAGAAACACCAGTAACTGGGCAGTGTCACGGACACCACAGCTCTCATCCAAAGCCAAAGAGAAAAAGTCAAAACTTTCAACTCCACTTTTGAGCTGACATTCGAGATTCTCCGCGATTCCTTCCACCCTTCTGGTGACGGTTCGCCTGGACAGCGGGACTTTTTCAAATGCTTCTTTATTCTCAGGGCATATTAGCGCGGCAGAGTCCACCAAGCACTCTTTCACAAACTCGCCATCCGAGAACGGCTTGCTGTTTTTAGCTATTTTGTGGGATATGACGAAGCTGGTCTTGGTCGCTGCATCCTGGGCTGTGTGTAGTTTGCTAAAACAGCCTTGTTGTTTTGCTAGCTTTGCTAGCAAGTCTTCTGATATTCGCGCTCTCTCAGCCTCCGCCAAGTGTCTGTATTTCTCCGCGTGTTTTGTCTCATAATGCTGACTCACATTGTACTCCTTAAACACGGCGACGTGCTCTCCACAAACTAAACAGACGGGTTTACCACCGACTTCAGTAAACAAATATTTAGTGCTCCAAATCTTCTTGAAATTTCGGCCTTCAGCATCCACCTTTCTTTTCTTGACGTGCCCGTACATCATTGAGGGGCGACAATCACATGCACTGATTGACTTGTTTTACGGGTTACGTATACGACGTACGTAGGTTACGTACACTGTACATAAATAAACAGGCTTCAAAGTAAAAGCATTTCCGTTTTAGTTTATAGAGCCGATGGTTTTAGTCCACACATTAAAATTCGAAAGAAGCTTTTGTTTTCTTAATTCTAAGCAACCTTTCGCGGGCCGGTCAGAATCGGGTCACGGGCCGCATTTGGCCCGCGGGCCTTAAAATGCCCAGGTCTGGCCTTGAGGAACATGGCAATTGTCAACCCTGCTAAGTGCCAGTTTGGTCTGCCTGTGATTGCCTTTTTGGGTCATCGTATTTCAACTCAGGGTGCCATTCCATTGCCTTCTAAGGTGCAAGCGGTGACAGATTTCCCTCGTCCAGCCTCGGTTAAGGCCCTGCAGGAGTTTTTGGGCATAATTAATTTCTACAACCTTTCATATTGAGATTACAACTATATACCAAATAAATGTTTTATCAGCTCTATCAATTACAATGGTCAAATTGTCTCAATGGCTACAGACAGAAAATCGTGGATTTAAATCCACCTGGAGGTGTTTGTGGAATTAACTTGTGTGTGCATGTGTTTCCTCAGGGTTCTCTGGTTTTCTTTCATAGTCCAATTAAATGCATGTTAATGGTAATACTAAACTGACTCTCTGTGTATGTCCCGTGGTAGACTGATGACGTGTTCTGTTTCTTTTGAAACGTATTTTCAGTGACGTCCAGACAAGACGTCAATATAATGTTCAAGAAAGACGTCTCAAAAAACTTTCATTCAGGCTCTTCTGAGGAAGTCTTCTGGATGTCTAGAGACATCGTCTTTAGTTGTGTTCTGGACCTACATGTTGACACAAAGAACAGTGGCTGTGTAAAACACATTGGTTACTGTGGAACTGTGCTGTGTATTCATCAACAACATCTCACATGTTGGAAGATAAACAAGAGCACGGAGCAACATTTTATCAAAAATAATTTATTTATGAAAAATTATTCATTAGAATAAATTGGTTATTTATCAAATAATAATGACATTGGGCCACCACCAGCTAAACTGGAACTAGTTAATGCCAAAAAAAGTGTTATTTAAATTGATTAATGTTTCTCTTTAGATATAACAATCTTGAATAACAGGGAAGGTGTGAGATTCGAGCGCAGGCTGTTTCAAACCAGTGAACCAGGACCGCTTGACCCCGTCAGCTAGAAAGGGTATGTACTGGGTTTCAGAAGATGGCAGTGCCTCGAAGTCAGTGGGGACGCGCACTGGGTGGATGTCTGTGACTCACCCCCCCCTTTTGTGCGAGTCCCTTGCGAAGATCGTGTGATAATCGCGGGAGACCTCCTCATACAAATGCATCTCCTTGTTTCTGTTGTGGTAAAGTGCGAGCCTCAGCAGAGCGTTGCTCGGTCTTTGACTCGAAGCCTGAATAAGGTTCTTCTGGTACAGACATGGTCTGTTTACCTGAAATGTCTGTATTCTCTGGTTGAGTCATTGGAGCGTGCACAACCATGTCACCTTCGGTGCTCGGTTTTGTACCCTGAAGAACCTGTTCAAGGTTAACATGGTGAGCGCTGGTGATGGTTTTGGTTGTGGAAATGAGGAGAGTTGTGTCATGCGTGTCGTCGCTGGTGAGGGACGAAGGCAGATTGTCAATGAGATGAGAATTAGTTCAAGATTGTGGAATGAACTGTCAGTTAACATCTCTAAAGGTGGAAATGCGGTCACTTTAATCTGACCAGGTGTCAGATTTTGGACCCGTGGGTTGGCTGAACGATTGCTGTTAGAAGCTGGGTGGCCTAGTTCTTAGCCAATGGGAGTCGGGCTGACGACTTGGGACCAAAGGCGCCGTTTGGTGGCAGCGAGTCGGTTTAGGATGTCCTGACCAATAAGCAGTTCTTCTGTGTCCAGATCAGTGACGTGGATGGGATGCGTCGCTGACATGTCCTGCAAAGCTGTTGACCCAGACACATTGAGTGATGTGGTGCAAGTCCTGAGTGAAGCCTCGGTTGTTTATGCTACACTCTTCCACCTGAAGTGGCTTTCCTTAAGTGGCATGCGCAAGCGTGGTTCTAGCAACCCGTGCGAAGGTGTCTGAACACATGAGGGGGATTTCTGACCCAGTACCAAGCAGTGAGAGAGTGTCAACAACCCCTACCACCACTGAAGTGTATCTGTGGTTGGCATAGCCAAGATTACCCAAGAATGTCAAATGGGCCTCTTTCACCTCCTGGATCTCCTCCTCCTGCCAAAATGAACTTTGTGTGCGGAGGGGAGGGGCCAAGTCATGCGGTCAGGGGGAGCCAGGTCCCTTCTTACCAGGCGGGTTCAGGTGCTGCTTCACCACTCTGATGCAGGTTTTAATCCACTGTGGGACATCTGCATCCCAGTTGTTTTGAGTCTGACCTCAGCCTCGGTTTTTAGACTTACCTCTCCTCACCTGAGACCTCAGGACACCTGCATCACCATCATAGTTTTCACCTGAACGGTGGTGCAGCTCCCACACCATCTGCGCATGTTTGCGGAGGTCTTTCATGGTGGGGTTTTTGGTCCTGCAGAAAAGGGCGACATCGATCCACACACTGTTGTGGAGGTTGTTAACGAAGAGGGACTTAAAAGTCTGGTCTTTGTCCAATCCTGGTGCATTGTGGCCTTGGAAGTAGGCAGCCCTTAGGCACCTATAAATACTATCTGGGAGTCTCCGCCCCCTTTTGAGTGATTGTAAATGCACCAAAGTTTGCAGAGGCAGGATCATTGTGCAGATGATCCTGCTTCCCTAAGCGCATGACAGAGGGCTGAGTAATGATCTCTGATGGCAGATGGGAGGGACTCTATGTAAACATGGACACTCCTGGATGTCATCTTCCAGAGAAGCGTAAGCTTCTCTCGGGACGAAGGATGAGGCAGGTTGAAGAGGCAGCGTTCAACCTCCACCAGGTTGTCCGCTACACGAATCTCCGGGTTGTTTGGTTTGAACTGCTCTATGTCCTCTGCAAGGGACTCAAGCTGGCTGGTCCAAAGACCAGGTACCCTTGGGATATCGGAATGGTCAGAGTCATCTGAGCTAGAACATCCTGGTTCTCTCCGGTGGAGAGAGTGAGGGAGCTGATAGCACTGTCAGGTGCTGGAAAATGACAATGTTCCTTCTCCTGAAAAGGAGTGAAAGAGCTGCGAGACCACGTGGTGGTGCGGCTGAGAGCACTGATGGATGTGTGTCATAGCAACTCGCTGTTGAGGTTTCTTCTCTCCTGTGTAGACAGGCATAGAAGACCGGTGACAACAGTCTTCAACTGGGTCATGTGGCTCCCGAGGTATCTTTGCTCTGAGCACGCAGTGTCTCTGACGACTCAGGGTAGGAGTCACGCAAAAGCTGTGTTTCGAAAAGTGCGAAAATGTTGTTAATGCACCTGTGGCTTTCACTTCTGTAGTCTATACAAATTGTAACCTCGCAACTGCAACACAGTGTTTTTAGCACCTTGGGTGAGCAATAGTCGTGTTAGTGTACATTTATCTGGGTAGATACTTGAATAGTGAAAGTACGAGTTTCTCCTAATGAAATTAAAACTTTATTCTAAAAACATACTCAGTATCTCGTCTGAAGCATCTTTTCGGCCACCACTGATGAAAAGACCATAACAGTCAAATCCAGCATAATAAAAGAGGTTGAAACTGCTTTAACCTTATAAACACTTCATGTTTAAACTTGAATTGAAAAGTACCAGTTTGCTCTAAGGAAATAAAAACTTAATTCCAAAATTACTCTATATCCCGTGTGGAGCATCATTTCGGCCACTCCTAATGAAATGAAAATAGCAGTTACTCCACTAAATATAATTGTTTGAAAGTGCTTGCAACTGCTATGTCCATCATGTTTTACCTTGAATTGAGAAAGTGCTAGTTTGTTCTAATGAAATAAAAACTTTATTCCAAAATCACTCGATATCCCGTGAGGAGCATCATTTCGGCCACTACTGATGAAATGAAAATAGCAGTTACTCCACTAAATATAATTGGTTGAAAGTACTTGCAACTGCTAAGTCCATCATGTTTAAACTTGAATTGAGAAAGTACTAGTTTGTTCTAAGGAAATAAAAACTTTCTTCCAAAATCACTCTATATCCCGTGAGGAGCATCATTTCGGCCACTACTGATGAAATGAAAATAGCAGTTACTCCACTAAATAAAACTGGTTGAAAGTGCTTGCAACTGCTATGTCCATCATGTTTTACCTTGAATTGAGAAAGTGCTAGTTTGTTCTAATGAAATAAAAACTTTATTCCAAAATCACTCTATATCCCGTGAGGAGCATCATTTCGGCCACTACTGATGAAATGAAAATAGCAGTTACTCCACGAAATAAAACTGGTTGAAACTGCTTGAACCTGATAAACACATCATTTAACCTTGAATTGAGAAAGTACTAGTTTGTTCTAAGGAAATAAAAACTTTCTTCCAAAATTACTCTATATCCCGTGTGGAGCATCATTTCGGCCACTCCTGATGAAATGAAAATAGCAGTTACTCCACCAAATAAAACTGGTTGAAACTGCTTCAACCTGATAAACACATCATTTAAAAGTTGAATAGTGAGAGTTTAGTATGTTTCGTGAAATACAAACTTTATTCTAAAAACACACTCAGTATCTCGTCTGAAGCATTTTTTCGGCCACAACTGATGAGAAGACCATAAGCAGTCAAATCCAGCATAATGAAACTGCTTAAACCTGATAAACACTTCATGTTTAAACTTGAATAGTGAAAGTATGACTATGGTCTAGTAAAATACAAACTTTATTCTAAAAACCAACTCTCAAGCTCCTCATCCTATCTCTAAGGGTGCGCTCAGCCACCCTACGCAGGAAGCTCACTTCAACCGCTTGTGTCCGGGATCTCGTTCTTTCGGTCATGACCCATAGTTCATGGCTGTGGTGGAGGCAATAACTCGGGTCTGGGAGGAGTTTGGAGAGGCCATGGAAGAGGACTTTCGGTCTGCCCCGAGGAAATTCTGGCAAACCGACTCCATGCTCCGGGAGCATGGAGTCCGGGGCCCTTCATCCCTGCAACATCGCGTGACGCGGGGACGGTACCTCTGGACAGGCAGAATGGGGTCGTGGTCCCTCTCTTCAAGGAGGGGGATCGGAGGGTGTGTTCCAACTACAGAGGGATCACACTCCTCAGCCTCCCCAGGAAAGTCTATTCCAGTGTACTGGAGTGGAGGGTCCGGCCGTTAGTCAAACCTTGGATCCAAGAGGAATAATGCGGTTTTCATTCTGGTCGTGGAACACTGGACCAGCTCTATACCCTCCACCAGCTGCTTGAGGGTTCATGGGAGTTTGCCCAACCAGTCCACATGTGTTTTCTGGATCTTGAGAAGGTGTTCGACTGCGTCCCCTGAGACATCCTGTGGGGGGGTGCTCCGGGAGCATGGAGTCCGGGGCCCTTTGTTAAGCGCTGTTCGGTCTTTGTATTCCCGGAACAGGAGTTTGGTTTGCATTGGCGGCAATAAGTCGGACCTGTTTGCAGTGGTTTCACCTGATCCGCCAGTGGCAGACAGAAAAAAGCATTAGCCTAATCTATACAAGAGAAAAATCTATGTTCAGGTGAGAGATGTGACAACGCAGTTTTGAGATGTCTGGAATCTCGTTTCTCTGCACATGTTGCCGGGACCGGCAGCCAGGGGGGACTCGGCTGAGATCCTCAACACCAGCCCCTGGGTACTTCTCAGGGTGATAAAGAGGAAGTGGTCCGAGCCCAGGTGAACGGGTCGATTTAAGGTCGTCGAGAGGACGTCTCACGCTGTTCGGCTGAGTGACAAAGGCTCCCCAGGAAAGTCTATTCCAGGGTACTGGAGAGGAGGGTCCGGCCGTTAGTCGAACCCTGGATAAAAGAGGAACAATGCGGTGCCATCTGTCGCAGTGTACTCTGGCGGGAGAACCACATCGCACTCTTCAGGAGACCTCCATCCATCTGAAGCAAGTTGCCCCTGGATCGGCTGATCCAGGAGACAGCTCCACACGTCAAAGGGCGGAATAATCCCTGTACACCGAAGTAAGAAGAACACAGAGAAGTAGACGACAGCAAGGGAGGAGGTGAAATAGCGCTCCTCTCTGTTCATGTGACGTGCCAAGTCCATCCATCCATCCATCCATTTTCTGCCGCTTATCCGGGGCCGCGTCGCGGAGGCAACTCTGCTCAGACT
The DNA here is from genome assembly GCF_963422515.1 of Blennius ocellaris. Lineage (NCBI taxonomy): Eukaryota > Metazoa > Chordata > Actinopteri > Blenniiformes > Blenniidae > Blennius > Blennius ocellaris. Next base: position 1,435,037 of record NC_137651.1, on the reverse strand, counting down.
TCCCTCACCCCAGACACTTCCTCCAGCTCTTCCGGTGGCACCCCAAGGCGTTCCCAGGCCAGCCGAGAGACAGGGCAACTCCAGAGAGAGAGGGCAACTCCAGAGCAGTGGAGTATCCAGCCCCCGTCGAGGAGCTGGGTTCCGGAGTCCAAGCTGTAAGTGGAGGCGAGCCCGACTATATCTAGACGGTATCTCTCAGCCTCCCTCACAAGCTCGGGCTCCTTCCCCCCCAGCGAGGTCACATTCCATGTCCCAATAGCCAGATTCTGTGGCCGGGGATCGGGTCGTCGAGGCCTCTGCCGTCGACTGCCCCCCAATCCACAATGCACCCAACCCCTACGGCAGCCTCTGTAGGTGGTGGGCCCACAGGAGGGGCAAGTCCCCCGACAACATAGCTCCGAGGGTCATTCGGGTGCTCAAACTCCCCCACCACGACAAGGTTGCAGTTCAAGGGGGAGTCACCACCGTTTAAAAGTTTTGTATGTTGCTATTTGAGTATATGATTGTTGATTTTGCTTACATATGACCTCTATTATACGAAGAGTGCCTCATACTGTATTGACACTAATTATTGACCTCTGGGGTCAGAGGTCAAAAGGGGAATTGAAGGAATATAGTGGTTGAACATTTGTTTTCTGTGTGACAACTGGACATATTGTATTCAGTTGTGTTTCTACACTACTGGGGTTTCTCCCACTGCCCAAGTTGGGAAAACACAGCTATAAATCCATGTTCAGGGACATTCCAAGTTGGTTGGCGATGTCTCCTCAGTGCTCTACTTGCAAAAACATGGTCAAGGTAAGATTGGCTCAACAGATAAGAGGTCAGAGGTCACTTTGTCCCACAGAACGTCAAGCTCTGAGAAGAACCAGTTTGAAGCAGTTTTGGGAACAAAGGAATAGCAAATTCACTATAGCAACGCATACATCACGAGGAACCGACCAATGTGAGGTTGAGGTGGTGTATGCAAATGTATAAATATGAACCACGTGTTGCAGTTGTGCCCTTCTTCATTGTAAACCTGGCCTGCACACTTGGGTCTGCAAGGAAGAACGGTCTGAGCTCGTATTATGTAATCTGATATATGTATTTTTGTAATCTCTTGTTTGTGTGATTATTAAATTCACTATTGAAGAAATTAACTCTGTTCCTGCCTCTCCCGGATCAAACGAACAAGCAGGAATTCAGGGGAACACAGGAACGAATTCCAACACTAAGCATCTCTACCTAAAGTCAGTAACACGATTTCTCTAGATTAAACCAGTCTGAGATGCTATATCTAAAGACAGTAACGGGATTGATTGGTTTTTTTTTTGTTAAACCAGCCTGAGCAGCACCATCTAGAGACAGTAACGTGATTTTCTAAATCAAACCAGCCTGATCAGCTCTATCTAAAGACAGTAATGTGATTTTCTAGATCAAACCAGCCTGATCACCTCTATCTAAAGGCAGTAACACGATTTGTCTAGATTAAACCAGCCTGAGCAGCTCTATCTTAAGAAAATAACATGATTTTTTTCTCAATTAAACCAGCCTGAGCAGCTCTATCTTAAAGGAGTACAGTAGGATTTTCCCGAATTTTAGGAAAGAACCGCCCTCTCCACCTTTTGAAAAATGCACGCAAAGCTCTACCTGCTCCCGAGATGGAACGCCTACTAAAACGTGTGCGAGAGACATGAACGAGCCCAGTTCTCCTCGTGCACGCACTGTTTACAAGTCACAAGTCAGCATTGACACGATTTTCCTCGATTAAACCATGGTCCAAGTGGAGGAACGTGGGAGCAGCGCTTCAAAGGGTTGAGTGGAAATCTCCACCAACGGCTGATCCCACGTTTCATCGGGCTCATCCATCCCTCCGGACAGGGCCTCACAGCCAGAGACAGGTGAGCCGTTTAGGGACTATTCAGTAACAAGAACTTAGAGCTGTGATTTCACTTGTATATAAGTTAAAGATGTAAAGCAAAGTTGGACTCTTCAGGTGATGAAATATACATTAAATGTCCACCAATGACTGTTGAGATGGTTGATCATTTAGTTTTAAACGTAGTAAACATAGAAAATACTGTGGCTGGTTATTGTGATTAAATTAAATTACATCTCACAACAAAACATGCTTTTAAAATAACAAAGACATTTGATCCAAATTACATTGAATTTAATACAAGAGACCCATTCTACAAAACAAACCTTTCCTCCTGCAATTAGCCTTTCAATACCACCTCACTCCGTGTGTGTTGTCCTCACAATCAATCAAAGTGATCTGGTGTCTCCTGGTGTTGATCTTAAGAGTCTCTCAACTTGTGGAACCTGTGCATTTAACACTTTTCTTTTGTCTACAGTGTGTTGTGGGAATCTCCCAGAACCTGTATCTCGCCCACCTTGCTGCTCCTCCTGTCACCTGCAGTACACGGTGATTTCGTCTGTCCACTTCTGGCTCTAAAGACTCTTCTGGCTGTTTGTACCTACATGAACATCATTACATGCAGCTTGTTTACCAGAGCTTTACTTCAAGTCATTGCACAGCTAGAAAACTTTAGTTTAGTAAGTCTCAGTAAGGTCTGAGTGTGTATCACATGTTTAGGTGCAACCAGGGTTGGGTAGTCATGGAATACATGTAACAGTGTTACATAATTAGGATACAAAAAACATATAACTGTAATCTGTTACAGTACATAAAAAAATGTGTAATCTCGTTACAGGTATGCTCGATAAAAACTGGGATTACTGAGCAGGATTACAGTAGAAATCCGATGGAATAAACTAGAAATGCAGCTGTCACATGCGCCATGCACTGGCATTGCGACACTTCCCGACGCTTTCAGGCTGACAATCCATGCTTTGCCATGGATTCTGCAGACAGTTGCTTTCATCACAATGTTTTAAAGTCGGAGAAATCTCTTAACCTCTCTGTACAATGCAAACTATGTCTCCCAGCCGTGAAAGTGCTGTGAACGTCGGGGAACTGGACATCTCACCTGAAGAAACATAGAAACATAAAACCTGCTCACTTTCACTGATACACACATGGACTCTGTTTACTAGTTTTATTAGCTCGTAACATGCTTCCTACCTGTTCTCAATACGTTTAGAGGCTCTTGTGTTTTAGGGATTAATTGGGGCGACACGTGCCATCACTTTTTTCTTTTTACTCAATGAGTGATTCCTGCTGCCAGATACAGCCTCTCATCAAACATTCACATTTATTCCGGAAAAAAAACAACATTAAAACTAATGAGGAAACGGGTCGAGAGAGAGAGAGAGAGAGAGAGAGAGAGAGAGAGAGAGAGAGAGAGAGAGAGAGAGAGAGAGAGAGAGAGCGAGAGAGAGAGAGAGAGAGAGAGTTTTAGAAAAGATGGGCACATTTTCTTGAATAGAAATTGAAAGCTTTATTTGTATTGTGGTTTTGATTCTCAAAAAAAAAAATCAATGTTAGACACCTGATTGGTTACTGAGTTTTGATAGTTCAAAACTTGTTAAGTGCAATTTGTGTCTGCTGTGTATAAGATGTGTCAGTACACTGAGCAGATGACACTTTCTATTCTTTCTTGTCATTTTTTTATGTTTTATTATGGCCAGGCAAGAGTAGAGGCACAGCTTTTCAGAGGTTGATGGACTCTGTGCTGCGCGACCTCGCTTTCGTTTCTGTTTACCTGGACGACATCTTGGTGGCTAGTTCTTCAGTTGAGGAGCATTTTTCACACCTAAAGCAAGTTTTTCAGCGCCTTGAGCAGGGGTGGGCAATTTTTTTTCCGAAGGGGCCAAATGAGAAGCAGAAAATATTGTGGAGGGCCTTGCCAAAAGTTTAAACTCTATTCTGCATATGAATTTTATTTCTAAATTGAAAGCAGTAAATGGCATTGTTTACACATGCTGGTAAGTGTCTGTGTTATTATTAGGTAAAGACTGTCTATTAAGACATCACAATGTCTTTGTATGCCAAATATCATTAACAAGATATGTCACATTATGATTGTCAAACTGCCAAGCTGTGCAGACAAAAAGTAATAGTGAACACACATTTGGGTATTTTCTTGTTCAGTGAGAGAAATCTAGCCTTTGCTGCCCTTTAACGAGTGCATCAAAGTCAGGTTGAATGTCTGAGGTGGAGATGCGAAGCACAGCTGACAGATGATCATCAGTAAGAGAGGATCTGAACCTGGATTTGGTAAACTTCATTACTGAGAATGTTTGTTCACATATGTAGGTAGATCCAAACAGAACCAACATCTTCTGAGCATGTCTCCTCATGTTTGGAAAGTTCTCCTCCTTAAGAGATGAGTAGAACTCCAGCAGTGATGCTGACTTAAAGTGCTCTGCCAGTACTGTGTCAGACTGCAGGTCAATGAGCTCCAGCTGAACATCACTGGGTGCATCATCTACTCTGCAGGCAAAGGGAGAGGAAACCAGGTGCATTTCATCCTCAATGTTTTTACAATCATCAAATCGCCTTAAAAACTCACCATGCAAATCTCCTAACATGGATGAGTACCTGCAGAGATGATTAGCTGATGGTCTGACTTCTTTAAGGGTTTGCATGTGAGTGAGAGTGTTGTTCTGTAGTTGACTTGAAAGAAACAGCAACTTTCTCATAAAAGCCTTCACCAGGTAATGCATGTCATGAACGAAAAGGCCCTTGCCTTGCAGTTTAGTGCTCAGTTCATTCATCAGTGCCGTCACATCAACAGCAAATGCAAAATCTGCCATCCAGTTCATATCTGAAAGCTCAGGGATGTTTTTGCCTTTCATCTCACAAAACTCTTGAATCTCTGTTTTCAGGTCCCAAAATCTTTTGAGCACTTTGCCCGGACTGAGCCATCTGACAGCTGTGTGGTACATGATGTCACCATGTTCATTCTCATGCTCCTCTAAAAGTGCAACAAACTGCCTGTGATTTAATGCTCGTGCCCTGATAAAGTTAACCGTTTTTGTTACAACATCAATAACATGGTTAAGTTTTAGCACAGACCTGCACAGTACATGCTGATGTATAATACAATGTATCAACACTAAATGATGCTCTGTGCCGAGTTCAGTCACTTTATCTTGGATCTGTTTCAAAAGTCCGACATGTTTTCCTGTCATATTCGGACAACCATCAGTAGTGACGCCTACCAGTTTGTCCCATTTCAGTCCAAGCTTGACCATGCATGCATCGACCTCCTTGAACAGATCACTTCCCGTTGTCGTTCCTTTTATTGACCTCAATGCTGCCAGCTCCTCCGTAATCTTGAAGTCCTGCCTTATTCCCCGGAGAAACACCAGTAACTGGGCAGTGTCACGGACACCACAGCTCTCATCCAAAGCCAAAGAGAAAAAGTCAAAACTTTCAACTCCACTTTTGAGCTGACATTCGAGATTCTCCGCGATTCCTTCCACCCTTCTGGTGACGGTTCGCCTGGACAGCGGGACTTTTTCAAATGCTTCTTTATTCTCAGGGCATATTAGCGCGGCAGAGTCCACCAAGCACTCTTTCACAAACTCGCCATCCGAGAACGGCTTGCTGTTTTTAGCTATTTTGTGGGATATGACGAAGCTGGTCTTGGTCGCTGCATCCTGGGCTGTGTGTAGTTTGCTAAAACAGCCTTGTTGTTTTGCTAGCTTTGCTAGCAAGTCTTCTGATATTCGCGCTCTCTCAGCCTCCGCCAAGTGTCTGTATTTCTCCGCGTGTTTTGTCTCATAATGCTGACTCACATTGTACTCCTTAAACACGGCGACGTGCTCTCCACAAACTAAACAGACGGGTTTACCACCGACTTCAGTAAACAAATATTTAGTGCTCCAAATCTTCTTGAAATTTCGGCCTTCAGCATCCACCTTTCTTTTCTTGACGTGCCCGTACATCATTGAGGGGCGACAATCACATGCACTGATTGACTTGTTTTACGGGTTACGTATACGACGTACGTAGGTTACGTACACTGTACATAAATAAACAGGCTTCAAAGTAAAAGCATTTCCGTTTTAGTTTATAGAGCCGATGGTTTTAGTCCACACATTAAAATTCGAAAGAAGCTTTTGTTTTCTTAATTCTAAGCAACCTTTCGCGGGCCGGTCAGAATCGGGTCACGGGCCGCATTTGGCCCGCGGGCCTTAAAATGCCCAGGTCTGGCCTTGAGGAACATGGCAATTGTCAACCCTGCTAAGTGCCAGTTTGGTCTGCCTGTGATTGCCTTTTTGGGTCATCGTATTTCAACTCAGGGTGCCATTCCATTGCCTTCTAAGGTGCAAGCGGTGACAGATTTCCCTCGTCCAGCCTCGGTTAAGGCCCTGCAGGAGTTTTTGGGCATGATTAATTTCTACAACCTTTCATATTGAGATTACAACTATATACCAAATAAAGGTTTTATCAGCTCTATCAATTACAATGGTCAAATTGTCTCAATGGCTACAGACAGAAAATCGTGGATTTAAATCCACCTGGAGGTGTTTGTGGAATTAACTTGTGTGTGCATGTGTTTCCTCAGGGTTCTCTGGTTTTCTTTCATAGTCCAATTAAATGCATGTTAATGGTAATACTAAACTGACTCTCTGTGTATGTCCCGTGGTAGACTGATGACGTGTTCTGTTTCTTTTGAAACGTATTTTCAGTGACGTCCAGACAAGACGTCAATATAATGTTCAAGAAAGACGTCTCAAAAAACTTTCATTCAGGCTCTTCTGAGGAAGTCTTCTGGATGTCTAGAGACATCGTCTTTAGTTGTGTTCTGGACCTACATGTTGACACAAAGAACAGTGGCTGTGTAAAACACATTGGTTACTGTGGAACTGTGCTGTGTATTCATCAACAACATCTCACATGTTGGAAGATAAACAAGAGCACGGAGCAACATTTTATCAAAAATAATTTATTTATGAAAAATTATTCATTAGAATAAATTGGTTATTTATCAAATAATAATGACATTGGGCCACCACCAGCTAAACTGGAAATAGTTAATGCCAAAAAAAGTGTTATTTAAATTGATTAATGTTTCTCTTTAGATATAACAATCTTGAATAACAGGGAAGGTGTGAGATTCGAGCGCAGGCTGTTTCAAACCAGTGAACCAGGACCGCTTGACCCCGTCAGCTAGAAAGGGTATGTACTGGGTTTCAGAAGATGGCAGTGCCTCGAAGTCAGTGGGGACGCGCACTGGGTGGATGTCTGTGACTCACCCCCCCCTTTTATGCGAGTCCCTTGCGAAGATCGTGTGATAATCGCGGGAGACCTCCTCATACAAATGCATCTCCTTGTTTCTGTTGTGGTAAAGTGCGAGCCTCAGCAGAGCGTTGCTCGGTCTTTGACTCGAAGCCTGAATAAGGTTCTTCTGGTACAGATATGGTCTGTTTACCTGAAATGTCTGTATTCTCTGGTTGAGTCATTGGAGCGTGCACAACCATGTCACCTTCGGTGCTCGGTTTTGTACCCTGAAGAACCTGTTCAAGGTTAACATGGTGAGCGCTGGTGATGGTTTTGGTTGTGGAAATGAGGAGAGTTGTGTCATGCGTGTCGTCGCTGGTGAGGGACGAAGGCAGATTGTCAATGAGATGAGAATTAGTTCAAGATTGTGGAATGAACTGTCAGTTAACATCTCTAAAGGTGGAAATGCGGTCACTTTAATCTGACCAGGTGTCAGATTTTGGACCCGTGGGTTGGCTGAACGATTGCTGTTAGAAGCTGGGTGGCCTAGTTCTTAGCCAATGGGAGTCGGGCTGACGACTTGGGACCAAAGGCGCCGTTTGGTGGCAGCGAGTCGGTTTAGGATGTCCTGACCAATAAGCAGTTCTTCTGTGTCCAGATCAGTGACGTGGATGGGATGCGTCGCTGACATGTCCTGGAAAGCTGTTTTGACCCAGACACATTGAGTGATGTGGTGCAAGTCCTGAGTGAAGCCTCGGTTGTTTATGCTACACTCTTCCACCTGAAGTGGCTTTCCTTAAGTGGCATGCGCAAGCGTGGTTCTAGCAACCCGTGCGAAGGTGTCTGAACACATGAGGGGGATTTCTGACCCAGTACCAAGCAGTGAGAGAGTGTCAACAACCCCTACCACCACTGAAGTGTATCTGTGGTTGGCATAGCCAAGATTACCCAAGAATGTCAAGTGGGCCTCTTTCACCTCCTGGATCTCCTCCTCCTGCCAAAATGAACTTTGTGTGCGGAGGGGAGGGGCCAAGTCATGCGGTCAGGGGGAGCCAGGTCCCTTCTTACCAGGCGGGTTCAGGTGCTGCTTCACCACTCTGATGCAGGTTTTAATCCACTGTGGGACATCTGCATCCCAGTTGTTTTGAGTCTGACCTCAGCCTCGGTTTTTAGACTTACCTCTCCTCACCTGAGACCTCAGGACACCTGCATCACCATCATAGTTTTCACCTGAACGGTGGTGCAGCTCCCACACCATCTGCGCATGTTTGCAGAGGTCTTTCATGGTGGGGTTTTTGGTCCTGCAGAAAAGGGCGACATCGATCCACACACTGTTGTGGAGGTTGTTAACGAAGAGGGACTTAAAAGTCTGGTCTTTGTCCAATCCTGGTGCATTGTGGCCTTGGAAGTAGGCAGCCCTTAGGCACCTATAAATACTATCTGGGAGTCTCCGCCCCCTTTTGAGTGATTGTAAATGCACCAAAGTTTGCAGAGGCAGGATCATTGTGCAGATGATCCTGCTTCCCTAAGCGCATGACAGAGGGCTGAGTAATGGTCTCTGATGGCAGATGGGAGGGACTCTATGTAAACATGGACACTCCTGGATGTCATCTTCCAGAGAAGCGTAAGCTTCTCTCGGGACGAAGGATGAGGCAGGTTGAAGAGGCAGCGTTCAACCTCCACCAGGTTGTCCGCTACACGAATCTCCGGGTTGTTTGGTTTGAACTGCTCTATGTCCTCTGCAAGGGACTCAAGCTGGCTGGTCCAAAGACCAGGTACCCTTGGGATATCGGAATGGTCAGAGTCATCTGAGCGAGAACATCCTGGTTCTCTCCGGTGGAGAGAGTGAGGGAGCTGATAGCACTGTCAGGTGCTGGAAAATGACAATGTTCCTTCTCCTGAAAAGGAGTGAAAGAGCTGCGAGACCACGTGGTGGTGCGGCTGAGAGCACTGATGGATGTGTGTCATAGCAACTCGCTGTTGAGGTTTCTTCTCTCCTGTGTAGACAGGCATAGAAGACCGGTGACAACAGTCTTCAACTGGGTCATGTGGCTCCCGAGGTATCTTTGCTCTGAGCACGCAGTGTCTCTGACGACTCATGGTAGGAGTCACGCAAAAGCTGTGTTTCGAAAAGTGCGAAAATGTTGTTAATGCACCTGTGGCTTTCACTTCTGTAGTCTATACAAATTGTAACCTCGCAACTGCAACACAGTGTTTTTAGCACCTTGGGTGAGCAATAGTCGTGTTAGTGTACATTTATCTGGGTAGATACTTGAATAGTGAAAGTACGAGTTTCTCCTAATGAAATTAAAACTTTATTCTAAAAACATACTCAGTATCTCGTCTGAAGCATCTTTTCGGCCACCACTGATGAAAAGACCATAACAGTCAAATCCAGCATAATAAAAGAGGTTGAAACTGCTTTAACCTTATAAACACTTCATGTTTAAACTTGAATTGAAAAGTACCAGTTTGCTCTAAGGAAATAAAAACTTAATTCCAAAATTACTCTATATCCCGTGTGGAGCATCATTTCGGCCACTCCTAATGAAATGAAAATAGCAGTTACTCCACTAAATATAATTGGTTGAAAGTACTTGCAACTGCTAAGTCCATCATGTTTAAACTTGAATTGAGAAAGTACTAGTTTGTTCTAAGGAAATAAAAACTTTCTTCCAAAATTACTCTATATCCCGTGTGGAGCATCATTTCGGCCACTCCTGATGAAATGAAAATAGCAGTTACTCCACTAAATATAATTGTTTGAAAGTGCTTGAACCTGATAAACACATCATTTAACCTTGAATTGAGAAAGTACTAGTTTGTTCTAATGAAATAAAAACTTTATTCCAAAATCACTCTATATCCCGTGAGGAGCATCATTTCGGCCACTACTGATGAAATGAAAATAGCAGTTACTCCACTAAATATAATTGGTTGAAACTGCTTGAACCTGATAAACACATCATTTAACCTTGAATTGAGAAAGTACTAGTTTGTTCTAATGAAATAAAAACTTTATTCCAAAATCACTCTATATCTCGTGTGGAGCATCATTTCGGCCACTACTGATGAAATGAAAATAGCAGTTACTCCACTAAATATAATTGGTTGAAAGTACTTGCAACTGCTAAGTCCATCATGTTTAAACTTGAATTGAGAAAGTACTAGTTTGTTCTAAGGAAATACAAACTTTATTCCAAAATTACTCTATATCCCGTGTGGAGCATCATTTCGGCCACTACTGATGAAATGAAAATAGCAGTTACTCCACTAAATAAAACTGATTGAAACTGCTTGAACCTGATAAACACATCATTTAACCTTGAATTTAGAAAGTACTAGTTTGTTCTAATGAAATAAAAACTTTATTCCAAAATCACTCTATATCCCGTGAGGAGCATCATTTCGGCCACTACTGATGAAATGAAAATAGCAGTTACTCCACTAAATAAAACTGGTTGAAACTGCTTGAACCTGATAAACACATCATTTAACCTTGAATTGAGAAAGTACTAGTTTGTTCTAATGAAATAAAAACTTTATTCCAAAATCACTCTATATCTCGTGTGGAGCATCATTTCGGCCACTACTGATGAAATGAAAATAGCAGTTACTCCACTAAATATAATTGGTTGAAAGTACTTGCAACTGCTAAGTCCATCATGTTTAAACTTGAATTGAGAAAGTACTAGTTTGTTCTAAGGAAATACAAACTTTATTCCAAAATTACTCTATATCCCGTGTGGAGCATCATTTCGGCCACTCCTGATGAAATGAAAATAGCAGTTACTCCACTAAATAAAACTGATTGAAACTGCTTGAACCTGATAAACACATCATTTAACCTTGAATTGAGAAAGTACTAGTTTGTTCTAATGAAATAAAAACTTTATTCCAAAATCACTCTATATCCCGTGAGGAGCATCATTTCGGCCACTCCTGATGAAATGAAAATAGCAGTTACTCCACCAATACAACTGGTTGAAACTGCTTGAACCTGATAAACACATCATTTAAAAGTTGAATAGTGAGAGTTTAGTATGTTTCGTGAAATACAAACTTTATTCTAAAAACACACTCAGTATCTCGTCTGAAGCATTTTTTCGGCCACAACTGATGAGAAGACCATAAGCAGTCAAATCCAGCATAATGAAACTGCTTAAACCTGATAAACACTTCATGTTTAAACTTGAATCGTGAAAGTATGACTATGGTCTAGTAAAATACAAACTTTATTCTAAAAACCAACTCTCAAGCTCCTCATCCTATCTCTAAGGGTGCGCTCAGCCACCCTACGCAGGAAGCTCACTTCAACCGCTTGTATCCGGGATCTCGTTCTTTCGGTCATGACCCGTTCATGGCTGTGGTGGAGGCAATAACTCGGGTCTGGGAGGAGTTTGGAGAGGCCATGGAAGAGGACTTTCGGTCTGCCCCGAGGAAATTCTGGCAAACCGACTCCATGCTCCGGGAGCATGGAGTCCGGGGCCCTTCATCCCTGCAACATCGCGTGACGCGGGGACGGTACCTCTGGACAGGCAGAATGGGGTCGTGGTCCCTCTCTTCAAGGAGGGGGATCGGAGGGTGTGTTCCAACTACAGAGGGATCACACTCCTCAGCCTCCCCAGGAAAGTCTATTCCAGTGTACTGGAGTGGAGGGTCCGGCCGTTAGTCAAACCTTGGATCCAAGAGGAATAATGCGGTTTTCATTCTGGTCGTGGAACACTGGACCAGCTCTATACCCTCCACCAGCTGCTTGAGGGTTCATGGGAGTTTGCCCAACCAGTCCACATGTGTTTTCTGGATCTTGAGAAGGCGTTCGACCGCGTCCCCTGAGACATCCTGTGGGGGGGTGCTCCGGGAGCATGGAGTCCGGGGCCCTTTGTTAAGGGCTGTTCGGTCTTTGTATTCCCGGAACAGGAGTTTGGTTTGCATTGGCGGCAATAAGTCGGACCTGTTTGCAGTGGTTTCACCTGATCCGCCAGTGGCAGACAGAAAAAAGCATTAGCCAAATCTATACAAGAGAAAAATCTATGTTCAGGTGAGAGATGTGACAACGCAGTTTTGAGATGTCTGGAATCTCGTTTCTCTGCACATGTTGCCGGGACCGGCAGCCAGGGGGGACTCGGCTGAGATCCTCAACACCAGCCCCTGGGTACTTCTCAGGGTGATAAAGAGGAAGTGGTCCGAGCCCAGGTGAACGGGTCGATTTAAGGTCGTCGAGAGGACGTCTCACGCTGTTCGGCTGAGTGACAAAGGCTCCCCAGGAAAGTCTATTCCAGGGTACTGGAGAGGAGGGTCCGGCCGTTAGTCGAACCCTGGATAAAAGAGGAACAATGCGGTGCCATCTGTCGCAGTGTACTCTGGCGGGAGAACCACATCGCACTCTTCAGGAGACCTCCATCCATCTGAAGCAAGTTGCCCCTGGATCGGCTGATCCAGGAGACAGCTCCACACGTCAAAGGGCGGAATAATCCCTGTACACCGAAGTAAGAAGAACACAGAGAAGTAGACGACAGCAAGGGAGGAGGTGAAATAGCGCTCCTCTCTGTTCATGTGACGTGCCAAGTCCATCCATCCATCCATCCATTTTCTGCCGCTTATCCGGGGCCGCGTCGCGGAGGCAACTCTGCTCAGACTTCCCTCACCCCAGACACTTCCTCCAGCTCTTCCGGTGGCACCCCAAGGCGTTCCCAGGCCAGCCGAGAGACAGGGCAACTCCAGAGAGAGAGGGCAACTCCAGAGCAGTGGAGTATCCAGCCCCCGTCGAGGAGCTGGGTTCCGGAGTCCAAGCTGTAAGTGGAGGCGAGCCCGACTATATCTAGACGGTATCTCTCAGCCTCCCTCACAAGCTCGGGCTCCTTCCCCCCCAGCGAGGTCACATTCCATGTCCCAATAGCCAGATTCTGTGGCCGGGGATCGGGTCGTCGAGGCCTCTGCCGTCGACTGCCCCCCAATCCACAATGCACCCAACCCCTACGGCAGCCTCTGTAGGTGGTGGGCCCACAGGAGGGGCAAGTCCCCCGACAACATAGCTCCGAGGGTCATTCGGGTGCTCAAACTCCCCCACCACGACAAGGTTGCAGTTCAAGGGGGAGTCACCACCGTTTAAAAGTTTTGTATGTTGCTATTTGAGTATATGATTGTTGATTTTGCTTACATATGACCTCTATTATACGAAGAGTGCCTCATACTGTATTGACACTAATTATTGACCTCTGGGGTCAGAGGTCAAAAGGGGAATTGAAGGAATATAGTGGTTGAACATTTGTTTTCTGTGTGACAACTGGACATATTGTATTCAGTTGTGTTTCTACACTACTGGGGTTTCTCCCACTGCCCAAGTTGGGAAAACACAGCTATAAATCCATGTTCAGGGACATTCCAAGTTGGTTGGCGATGTCTCCTCAGTGCTCTACTTGCAAAAACATGGTCAAGGTAAGATTGGATCAACAGATAAGAGGTCAGAGGTCACTTTGTCCCACAGAACGTCAAGCTCTGAGAAGAACCAGTTTGAAGCAGTTTTGGGAACAAAGGAATAGCAAATTCACTATAGCAACGCATACATCACGAGGAACCGACCAATGTGAGGTTGAGGTGGTGTATGCAAATGTATAAATATGAACCACGTGTTGCAGTTGTGCCCTTCTTCATTGTAAACCTGGCCTGCATACTTGGGTCTGCAAGGAAGAACGGTCTGAGCTCGTATTATGTAATCTGATATATGTATTTTTGTAATCTCTTGTTTGTGTGATTATTAAATTCACTATTGAAGAAATTAACTCTGTTCCTGCCTCTCCCGGATCAAACGAACAAGCAGGAATTCAGGGGAACACAGGAACGAATTCCAACACTAAGCATCTCTACCTAAAGTCAGTAACACGATTTCTCTAGATTAAACCAGTCTGAGATGCTATATCTAAAGACAGTAACGGGATTGATTGTTTTTTTTTTTTTTTTTTTTTTTTAATTAAACCAGCCTGAGCAGCTCCATCTAGAGACAGTAACGTGATTTTCTAAATCAAACCAGCCTGAGCAGCACCATCTAGAGACAGTAACGTGATTTTCTAAATCAAACCAGCCTGATCAGCTCTATCTAAAGACAGTAATGTGATTTTCTAGATCAAACCAGCCTGATCACCTCTATCTAAAGGCAGTAACACGATTTGTCTAGATTAAACCAGCCTGAGCAGCTCTATCTTAAGAAAATAACATGATTTTTTTCTCAATTAAACCAGCCTGAGCAGCTCTATCTTAAAGGAGTACAGTAGGATTTTCCCGAATTTTAGGAAAGAACCGCCCTCTCCACCTTTTGAAAAATGCACGCAAAGCTCTACCTGCTCCCGAGATGGAACGCCTACTAAAACGTGTGCGAGAGACATGAACGAGCCCAGTTCTCCTCGTGCACGCACTGTTTACAAGTCACAAGTCAGCATTGACACGATTTTCCTCGATTAAACCATGGTCCAAGTGGAGGAACGTGGGAGCAGCGCTTCAAAGGGTTGAGTGGAAATCTCCACCAACGGCTGATCCCACGTTTCATCGGGCTCATCGATCCCTCCGGACAGGGCCTCACAGCCAGAGACAGGTGAGCCGTTTAGGGACTATTCAGTAACAAGAACTTAGAGCTGTGATTTCACTTGTATATAAGTTAAAGATGTAAAGCAAAGTTGGACTCTTCAGGTGATGAAATATACATTAAATGTCCACCAATGACTGTTGAGATGGTTGATCATTTAGTTTTAAACGTAGTAAACATAGAAAATACTGTGGCTGGTTATTGTGATTAAATTAAATTACATCTCACAACAAAACATGCTTTTAAAATAACAAAGACATTTGATCCAAATTACATTGAATTTAATACAAGAGACCCATTCTACAAAACAAACCTTTCCTCCTGCAATTAGCCTTTCAATACCACCTCACTCCGTGTGTGTTGTCCTCACAATCAATCAAAGTGATCTGGTGTCTCCTGGTGTTGATCTTAAGAGTCTCTCAACTTGTGGAACCTGTGCATTTAACACTTTTCTTTTGTCTACAGTGTGTTGTGGGAATCTCCCAGAACCTGTATCTCGCCCACCTTGCTGCTCCTCCTGTCACCTGCAGTACAAGGTGATTTCGTCTGTCCACTTCTGGCTCTAAAGACTCTTCTGGCTGTTTGTACCTACATGAACATCATTACATGCAGCTTGTTTACCAGAGCTTTACTTCAAGTCATTGCACAGCTAGAAAACTTTAGTTTAGTAAGTCTCAGTAAGGTCTGAGTGTGTATCACATGTTTAGGTGCAACCAGGGTTGGGTAGTCATGGAATACATGTAACAGTGTTACATAATTAGGATACAAAAAACATATAACTGTAATCTGTTACAGTACATAAAAAAATGTGTAATCTCATTACAGGTATGCTCGATAAAAACTGGGATTACTGAGCAGGATTACAGTAGAAATCCGATGGAATAAACTAGAAATGCAGCTGTCACATGCGCCATGCACTGGCATTGCGACACTTCCCGACGCTTTCAGGCTGACAATCCATGCTTTGCCATGGATTCTGCAGACAGTTGCTTTCATCACTATGTTTTAAAGTCGGAGAAATCTCTTAACCTCTCTGTACAATGCAAACTATGTCTCCCAGCCGTGAAAGTGCTGTGAACGTCCAGGAACTGGACATCTCACCTGAAGAAACATAGAAACATAAAACCTGCTCACTTTCACTGATACACACATGGACTCTGTTTACTAGTTTTATTAGCTCGTAACATGCTTCCTACCTGTTCTCAATACGTTTAGAGGCTCTTGTGTTTTAGGGATTAATTGGGGCGACACGTGCCATCACTTTTTTCTTTTTACTCAATGAGTGATTCCTGCTGCCAGATACAGCCTCTCATCAAACATTCACATTTATTCCGGAAAAAAAACAACATTAAAACTAATGAGGAAACGGGTCGAGAGAGAGAGAGAGAGAGAGAGAGAGAGAGAGAGAGAGAGAGAGAGAGAGTTTTAGAAAAGATGGGCACATTTTCTTGAATAGAAATTGAAAGCTTTATTTGTATTGTGGTTTTGATTCTCAAAAAAAAAAAATCAATGTTAGACACCTGATTGGTTACTGAGTTTTGATAGTTCAAAACTTGTTAAGTGCAATTTGTGTCTGCTGTGTATAAGATGTGTCAGTACACTGAGCAGATGACACTTTCTATTCTTTCTTGTCATTTTTTTATGTTTTATTATGGCCAGGCAAGAGTAGAGGCACGGCTTTTCAGAGGTTGATGGACTCGGTGCTGCGCGACCTCGCTTTCGTTTCTGTTTACCTGGACGACATCTTGGTGGCTAGTTCTTCAGTTGAGGAGCATTTTTCACACCTAAAGCAAGTTTTTCAGCGCCTTGAGCAGGGGTGGGCAATTTTTTTTCCGAAGGGGCCAAATGAGAAGCAGAAAATATTGTGGAGGGCCTTGCCAAAAGTTTAAACTCTATTCTGCATATGAATTTTATTTCTAAATTGAAAGCAGTAAATGGCATTGTTTACACATGCTGGTAAGTGTCTGTGTTATTATTAGGTAAAGACTGTCTATTAAGACATCACAATGTCTTTGTATGCCAAATATCATTAACAAGATATGTCACATTATGATTGTCAAACTGCCAAGCTGTGCAGACAAAAAGTAATAGTGAACACACATTTGGGTATTTTCTTGTTCAGTGAGAGAAATCTAGCCTTTTCTGCCCTTTAACGAGTGCATCAAAGTCAGGTTGAATGTCTAAGGTGGAGATGCGAAGCACAGCTGACAGATGATCATCAGTAAGAGAGGATCTGAACCTGGATTTGGTAAACTTCATTACTGAGAATGTTTGTTCACATATGTAGGTAGATCCAAACAGAACCAACATCTTCTGAGCATGTCTCCTCATGTTTGGAAAGTTCTCCTCCTTAAGAGATGAGTAGAACTCCAGCAGTGATGCTGACTTAAAGTGCTCTGCCAGTACTGTGTCAGACTGCAGGTCAATGAGCTCCAGCTGAACATCACTGGGTGCATCATCTACTCTGCAGGCAAAGGGAGAGGAAACCAGGTGCATTTCATCCTCAATGTTTTTACAATCATCAAATCGCCTTAAAAACTCACCATGCAAATCTCCTAACATGGATGAGTACCTGCAGAGATGATTAGCTGATGGTCTGACTTCTTTAAGGGTTTGCATGTGAGTGAGAGTGTTGTTCTGTAGTTGACTTGAAAGAAACAGCAACTTTCTCATAAAAGCCTTCACCAGGTTATGCATGTCATGAACGAAAAGGCCCTTGCCTTGCAGTTTAGTGCTCAGTTCATTCATCAGTGCCGTCACATCAACAGCAAATGCAAAATCTGCCATCCAGTTCATATCTGAAAGCTCGGGGATGTTTTTGCCTTTCATCTCACAAAACTCTTGAATCTCTGTTTTCAGGTCCCAAAATCTTTTGAGCACTTTGCCCGGACTGAGCCATCTGACAGCTGTGTGGTACATGATGTCACCATGT
Source organism: Blennius ocellaris (assembly GCF_963422515.1). NCBI lineage: Eukaryota > Metazoa > Chordata > Actinopteri > Blenniiformes > Blenniidae > Blennius > Blennius ocellaris. The sequence goes on along the minus strand of NC_137651.1, from coordinate 1,417,406 downwards.
TCATTCTCATGCTCCTCTAAAAGTGCAACAAACTGCCTGTGATTTAATGCTCGTGCCCTGATAAAGTTAACCGTTTTTGTTACAACATCAATAACATGGTTAAGTTTTAGCACAGACCTGCACAGTACATGCTGATGTATAATACAATGTATCAACACTAAATGATGCTCTGTGCCGAGTTCAGTCACTTTATCTTGGATCTGTTTCAAAAGTCCGACATGTTTTCCTGTCATATTCGGACAACCATCAGTAGTGACGCCTACCAGTTTGTCCCATTTCAGTCCAAGCTTGACCATGCATGCATCGACCTCCTTGAACAGATCACTTCCCGTTGTCGTTCCTTTTATTGACCTCAATGCTGCCAGCTCCTCCGTAATCTTGAAGTCCTGCCTTATTCCCCGGAGAAACACCAGTAACTGGGCAGTGTCACGGACACCACAGCTCTCATCCAAAGCCAAAGAGAAAAAGTCAAAACTTTCAACTCCACTTTTGAGCTGACATTCGAGATTCTCCGCGATTCCTTCCACCCTTCTGGTGACGGTTCGCCTGGACAGCGGGACTTTTTCAAATGCTTCTTTATTCTCAGGGCATATTAGCGCGGCAGAGTCCACCAAGCACTCTTTCACAAACTCGCCATCCGAGAACGGCTTGCTGTTTTTAGCTATTTTGTGGGATATGACGAAGCTGGTCTTGGTCGCTGCATCCTGGGCTGTGTGTAGTTTGCTAAAACAGCCTTGTTGTTTTGCTAGCTTTGCTAGCAAGTCTTCTGATATTCGCGCTCTCTCAGCCTCCGCCAAGTGTCTGTATTTCTCCGCGTGTTTTGTCTCATAATGCTGACTCACATTGTACTCCTTAAACACGGCGACGTGCTCTCCACAAACTAAACAGACGGGTTTACCACCGACTTCAGTAAACAAATATTTAGTGCTCCAAATCTTCTTGAAATTTCGGCCTTCAGCATCCACCTTTCTTTTCTTGACGTGCCCGTACATCATTGAGGGGCGACAATCACATGCACTGATTGACTTGTTTTACGGGTTACGTATACGACGTACGTAGGTTACGTACACTGTACATAAATAAACAGGCTTCAAAGTAAAAGCATTTCCGTTTTAGTTTATAGAGCCGATGGTTTTAGTCCACACATTAAAATTCGAAAGAAGCTTTTGTTTTCTTAATTCTAAGCAACCTTTCGCGGGCCGGTCAGAATCGGGTCACGGGCCGCATTTGGCCCGCGGGCCTTAAAATGCCCAGGTCTGGCCTTGAGGAACATGGCAATTGTCAACCCTGCTAAGTGCCAGTTTGGTCTGCCTGTGATTGCCTTTTTGGGTCATCGTATTTCAACTCAGGGTGCCATTCCATTGCCTTCTAAGGTGCAAGCGGTGACAGATTTCCCTCGTCCAGCCTCGGTTAAGGCCCTGCAGGAGTTTTTGGGCATGATTAATTTCTACAACCTTTCATATTGAGATTACAACTATATACCAAATAAAGGTTTTATCAGCTCTATCAATTACAATGGTCAAATTGTCTCAATGGCTACAGACAGAAAATCGTGGATTTAAATCCACCTGGAGGTGTTTGTGGAATTAACTTGTGTGTGCATGTGTTTCCTCAGGGTTCTCTGGTTTTCTTTCATAGTCCAATTAAATGCATGTTAATGGTAATACTAAACTGACTCTCTGTGTATGTCCCGTGGTAGACTGATGACGTGTTCTGTTTCTTTTGAAACGTATTTTCAGTGACGTCCAGACAAGACGTCAATATAATGTTCAAGAAAGACGTCTCAAAAAACTTTCATTCAGGCTCTTCTGAGGAAGTCTTCTGGATGTCTAGAGACATCGTCTTTAGTTGTGTTCTGGACCTACATGTTGACACAAAGAACAGTGGCTGTGTAAAACACATTGGTTACTGTGGAACTGTGCTGTGTATTCATCAACAACATCTCACATGTTGGAAGATAAACAAGAGCACGGAGCAACATTTTATCAAAAATAATTTATTTATGAAAAATTATTCATTAGAATAAATTGGTTATTTATCAAATAATAATGACATTGGGCCACCACCAGCTAAACTGGAAATAGTTAATGCCAAAAAAAGTGTTATTTAAATTGATTAATGTTTCTCTTTAGATATAACAATCTTGAATAACAGGGAAGGTGTGAGATTCGAGCGCAGGCTGTTTCAAACCAGTGAACAAGGACCGCTTGACCCCGTCAGCTAGAAAGGGTATGTACTGGGTTTCAGAAGATGGCAGTGCCTCGAAGTCAGTGGGGACGCGCACTGGGTGGATGTCTGTGACTCACCCCCCCCTTTTGTGCGAGTCCCTTGCGAAGATCGTGTGATAATCGCGGGAGACCTCCTCATACAAATGCATCTCCTTGTTTCTGTTGTGGTAAAGTGCGAGCCTCAGCAGAGCGTTGCTCGGTCTTTGACTCGAAGCCTGAATAAGGTTCTTCTGGTACAGACATGGTCTGTTTACCTGAAATGTCTGTATTCTCTGGTTGAGTCATTGGAGCGTGCACAACCATGTCACCTTCGGTGCTCGGTTTTGTACCCTGAAGAACCTGTTCAAGGTTAACATGGTGAGCGCTGGTGATGGTTTTGGTTGTGGAAATGAGGAGAGTTGTGTCATGCGTGTCGTCGCTGGTGAGGGACGAAGGCAGATTGTCAATGAGATGAGAATTAGTTCAAGATTGTGGAATGAACTGTCAGTTAACATCTCTAAAGGTGGAAATGCGGTCACTTTAATCTGACCAGGTGTCAGATTTTGGACCCGTGGGTTGGCTGAACGATTGCTGTTAGAAGCTGGGTGGCCTAGTTCTTAGCCAATGGGAGTCGGGCTGACGACTTGGGACCAAAGGCACCGTTTGGTGGCAGCGAGTCGGTTTAGGATGTCCTGACCAATAAGCAGTTCTTCTGTGTCCAGATCAGTGACGTGGATGGGATGCGTCGCTGACATGTCCTGGAAAGCTGTTGACCCAGACACATTGAGTGATGTGGTGCAAGTCCTGAGTGAAGCCTCGGTTGTTTATGCTACACTCTTCCACCTGAAGTGGCTTTCCTTAAGTGGCATGCGCAAGCGTGGTTCTAGCAACCCGTGCGAAGGTGTCTGAACACATGAGGGGGATTTCTGACCCAGTACCAAGCAGTGAGAGAGTGTCAACAACCCCTACCACCACTGAAGTGTATCTGTGGTTGGCATAGCCAAGATTACCCAAGAATGTCAAATGGGCCTCTTTCACCTCCTGGATCTCCTCCTCCTGCCAAAATGAACTTTGTGTGCAGAGGGGAGGGGCCAAGTCATGCGGTCAGGGGGAGCCAGGTCCCTTCTTACCAGGCGGGTTCAGGTGCTGCTTCACCACTCTGATGCAGGTTTTAATCCACTGTGGGACATCTGCATCCCAGTTGTTTTGAGTCTGACCTCAGCCTCGGTTTTTAGACTTACCTCTCCTCACCTGAGACCTCAGGACACCTGCATCACCATCATAGTTTTCACCTGAACGGTGGTGCAGCTCCCACACCATCTGCGCATGTTTGCAGAGGTCTTTCATGGTGGGGTTTTTGGTCCTGCAGAAAAGGGCGACATCGATCCACACACTGTTGTGGAGGTTGTTAACGAAGAGGGACTTAAAAGTCTGGTCTTTGTCCAATCCTGGTGCATTGTGGCCTTGGAAGTAGGCAGCCCTTAGGCACCTATAAATACTATCTGGGAGTCTCCGCCCCCTTTTGAGTGATTGTAAATGCACCAAAGTTTGCAGAGGCAGGATCATTGTGCAGATGATCCTGCTTCCCTAAGCGCATGACAGAGGGCTGAGTAATGGTCTCTGATGGCAGATGGGAGGGACTCTATGTAAACATGGACACTCCTGGATGTCATCTTCCAGAGAAGCGTAAGCTTCTCTCGGGACGAAGGATGAGGCAGGTTGAAGAGGCAGCGTTCAACCTCCACCAGGTTGTCCGCTACACGAATCTCCGGGTTGTTTGGTTTGAACTGCTCTATGTCCTCTGCAAGGGACTCAAGCTGGCTGGTCCAAAGACCAGGTACCCTTGGGATATCGGAATGGTCAGAGTCATCTGAGCTAGAACATCCTGGTTCTCTCCGGTGGAGAGAGTGAGGGAGCTGATAGCACTGTCAGGTGCTGGAAAATGACAATGTTCCTTCTCCTGAAAAGGAGTGAAAGAGCTGCGAGACCACGTGGTGGTGCGGCTGAGAGCACTGATGGATGTGTGTCATAGCAACTCGCTGTTGAGGTTTCTTCTCTCCTGTGTAGACAGGCATAGAAGACCGGTGACAACAGTCTTCAACTGGGTCATGTGGCTCCCGAGGTATCTTTGCTCTGAGCACGCAGTGTCTCTGACGACTCATGGTAGGAGTCACGCAAAAGCTGTGTTTCGAAAAGTGCGAAAATGTTGTTAATGCACCTGTGGCTTTCACTTCTGTAGTCTATACAAATTGTAACCTCGCAACTGCAACACAGTGTTTTTAGCACCTTGGGTGAGCAATAGTCGTGTTAGTGTACATTTATCTGGGTAGATACTTGAATAGTGAAAGTACGAGTTTCTCCTAATGAAATTAAAACTTTATTCTAAAAACATACTCAGTATCTCGTCTGAAGCATCTTTTCGGCCACCACTGATGAAAAGACCATAACAGTCAAATCCAGCATAATAAAAGAGGTTGAAACTGCTTTAACCTTATAAACACTTCATGTTTAAACTTGAATTGAAAAGTACCAGTTTGCTCTAAGGAAATAAAAACTTAATTCCAAAATTACTCTATATCCCGTGTGGAGCATCATTTCGGCCACTCCTAATGAAATGAAAATAGCAGTTACTCCACTAAATATAATTGGTTGAAAGTACTTGCAACTGCTAAGTCCATCATGTTTAAACTTGAATTGAGAAAGTACTAGTTTGTTCTAAGGAAATAAAAACTTTCTTCCAAAATTACTCTATATCCCGTGTGGAGCATCATTTCGGCCACTCCTGATGAAATGAAAATAGCAGTTACTCCACTAAATATAATTGTTTGAAAGTGCTTGAACCTGATAAACACATCATTTAACCTTGAATTGAGAAAGTACTAGTTTGTTCTAATGAAATAAAAACTTTATTCCAAAATCACTCTATATCTCGTGTGGAGCATCATTTCGGCCACTACTGATGAAATGAAAATAGCAGGTACTCCACCAATACAACTGGTTGAAACTGCTTGAACCTGATAAACACATCATTTTAACTTGAATTGAGAAAGTACTAGGTTGTTCTAATGAAATAAAAACTTTATTCCAAAATTACTCTATATCCCGTGTGGAGCATCATTTCGGCCACTCCTAATGAAATGAAAATAGCAGTTACTCCACTAAATATAATTGGTTGAAAGTACTTGCAACTGCTAAGTCCATCATGTTTAAACTTGAATTGAGAAAGTACTAGTTTATTCTAAGGAAATAAAAACTTTCTTCCAAAATTACTCTATATCCCGTGTGGAGCATCATTTCGGCCACTACTGATGAAATGAAAATAGCAGTTACTCCACTAAATATAATTGGTTGAAAGTACTTGCAACTGCTAAGTCCATCATGTTTAAACTTGAATTGAGAAAGTACTAGTTTATTCTAAGGAAATAAAAACTTTCTTCCAAAATTACTCTATATCCCGTGTGGAGCATCATTTCGGCCACTCCTGATGAAATGAAAATAGCAGGTACTCCACTAAATAAAACTGGTTGAAACTGCTTGAACCTGATAAACACATCATTTAAACTTGAACTAAGAAAGTACTAGTTTGTTCTAATGAAATAAAAACTTTCTTCCAAAATTACTCTATATCCCGTGTGGAGCATCATTTCGGCCACTACTGATGAAATGAAAATAGCAGGTACTCCACTAAATAAAACTGGTTGAAACTGCTTGAACCTGATAAACACATCATTTTAACTTGAATTGAGAAAGTACTAGGTTGTTCTAATGAAATAAAAACTTTATTCCAAAATTACTCTATATCCCGTGTGGAGCATCATTTCGGCCACTCCTGATGAAATGAAAATAGCAGTTACTCCACTAAATATAATTGGTTGAAAGTACTTGCAACTGCTAAGTCCATCATGTTTAAACTTGAACTAAGAAAGTACTAGTTTGTTCTAATGAAATAAAAACTTTATTCCAAAATTACTCAATATCCCGTGTGGAGCATCATTTCGGCCACTCCTGATGAAATGAAAATATCAGTTACTCCACTAAATAAAACTGGTTGAAACTGCTTGAACCTGATAAACACATCATTTAACCTTGAATTGAGAAAGTACTAGTTTGTTCTAATGAAATAAAAACTTTATTCCAAAATCACTCTATATCCCGTGTGGAGCATCATTTCGGCCACTCCTGATGAAATGAAAATAGCAGGTACTCCACTAAATAAAACTGGTTGAAACTGCTTGAACCTGATAAACACATCATTTAACCTTGAATTGAGAAAGTACTAGTTTGTTCTAATGAAATAAAAACTTTCTTCCAAAATTACTCTATATCCCGTGTGGAGCATCATTTCGGCCACTCCTGATGAAATGAAAATAGCAGTTACTCCACTAAATATAATTGGTTGAAAGTACTTGCAACTGCTAAGTCCATCATGTTTAAGCTTGAATTGAGAAAGTACTAGTTTATTCTAAGGAAATAAAAACTTTATTCCAAAATCACTCTATATCCCGTGAGGAGCATCATTTCGGCCACTCCTGATGAAATGAAAATAGCAGTTACTCCACTAAATAAAACTGGTTGAAACTGCTTGAACCTGATAAACACATCATTTAACCTTGAATTGAGAAAGTACTATTTTGTTCTAATGAAATAAAAACTTTATTCCAAAATCACTCTATATCTCGTGTGGAGCATCATTTCGGCCACTACTGATGAAATGAAAATAGCAGTTACTCCACTAAATATAATTGGTTGAAAGTACTTGCAACTGCTAAGTCCATCATGTTTAAACTTGAATTGAGAAAGTACTAGTTTGTTCTAAGGAAATACAAACTTTATTCCAAAATTACTCTATATCCCGTGTGGAGCATCATTTCGGCCACTCCTGATGAAATGAAAATAGCAGTTACTCCACTAAGTAAAACTGATTGAAACTGCTTGAACCTGATAAACACATCATTTAACCTTGAATTGAGAAAGTACTAGTTTGTTCTAATGAAATAAAAACTTTCTTCCAAAATTACTCTATATCCCGTGTGGAGCATCATTTCGGCCACTCCTTATGAAATGAAAATAGGAGTTACTCCACTAAATATAATTGGTTGAAAGTACTTGCAACTGCTAAGTCCATCATGTTTAAACTTGAATTGAGAAACTACTAGTTTGTTCTAATGAAATAAAAACTTTATTCCAAAATCACTCTATATCCCGTGAGGAGCATCATTTCGGCCACTACTGATGAAATGAAAATAGCAGTTACTCCACTAAATAAAACTGGTTGAAACTGCTTGAACCTGATAAACACATCATTTAAAAGTTGAATAGTGAGAGTTTAGTATGTTTCGTGAAATACAAACTTTATTCTAAAAACACACTCAGTATCTCGTCTGAAGCATTTTTTCGGCCACAACTGATGAGAAGACCATAAGCAGTCAAATCCAGCATAATGAAACTGCTTAAACCTGATAAACCAGTTTGGTTTGCATTGGCGGCAATAAGTCGGACCTGTTTGCAGTGGTTTCACCTGATCCGCCAGTGGCAGACAGAAAAAAGCATTAGCCAAATCTATACAAGAGAAAAATCTATGCTCAGGTGAGAGATGTGACAACGCAGTTTTGAGATGTCTGGAATCTCATTTCTCTGCCCATGTTGCCGGGACCGGCAGCCAGGGGGGACTCGGCTGAGATCCTCAACACCAGCCCCTGGGTTCTTCTCAGGGTGATAAAGAGGAAGTGGTCCGAGCCCAGGTGAACGGGTCGATTTAAGGTCGTCGAGAGGACGTCTCACGCTGTTCGGCTGAGTGACAAAGGCTCCCCAGGAAAGTCTATTCCAGGGTACTGGAGAGGAGGGTCCGGCCGTTAGTCGAACCCTGGATAAAAGAGGAACAATGCGGTGCCATCTGTCGCAGTGTACTCTGGCGGGAGAACCACATCGCACTCTTCAGGAGACCTCCATCCATCTGAAGCAAGTTGCCCCTGGATCGGCTGATCCAGGAGACAGCTCCACACGTCAAAGGGCGGAATAATCCCTGTACACCGAAGTAAGAAGAACACAGAGAAGTAGACGACAGCAAGGGAGGAGGTGAAATAGCGCTCCTCTCTGTTCATGTGACGTGCCAAGTCCATCCATCCATCCATCCATTTTCTGCCGCTTATCCGGGGCCGCGTCGCGGAGGCAACTCTGCTCAGACTTCCCTCACCCCAGACACTTCCTCCAGCTCTTCCGGTGGCACCCCAAGGCGTTCCCAGGCCAGCCGAGAGACAGGGCAACTCCAGAGAGAGAGGGCAACTCCAGAGCAGTGGAGTATCCAGCCCCCGTCGAGGAGCTGGGTTCCGGAGTCCAAGCTGTAAGTGGAGGCGAGCCCGACTATATCTAGACGGTATCTCTCAGCCTCCCTCACAAGCTCGGGCTCCTTCCCCCCCAGCGAGGTCACATTCCATGTCCCAATAGCCAGATTCTGTGGCCGGGGATCGGGTCGTCGAGGCCTCTGCCGTCGACTGCCCCCCAATCCACAATGCACCCAACCCCTACGGCAGCCTCTGTAGGTGGTGGGCCCACAGGAGGGGCAAGTCCCCCGACAACATAGCTCCGAGGGTCATTCGGGTGCTCAAACTCCCCCACCACGACAAGGTTGCAGTTCAAGGGGGAGTCACCACCGTTTAAAAGTTTTGTATGTTGCTATTTGAGTATATGATTGTTGATTTTGCTTACATATGACCTCTATTATACGAAGAGTGCCTCATACTGTATTGACACTAATTATTGACCTCTGGGGTCAGAGGTCAAAAGGGGAATTGAAGGAATATAGTGGTTGAACATTTGTTTTCTGTGTGACAACTGGACATATTGTATTCAGTTGTGTTTCTACACTACTGGGGTTTCTCCCACTGCCCAAGTTGGGAAAACACAGCTATAAATCCATGTTCAGGGACATTCCAAGTTGGTTGGCGATGTCTCCTCAGTGCTCTACTTGCAAAAACATGGTCAAGGTAAGATTGGATCAACAGATAAGAGGTCAGAGGTCACTTTGTCCCACAGAACGTCAAGCTCTGAGAAGAACCAGTTTGAAGCAGTTTTGGGAACAAAGGAATAGCAAATTCACTATAGCAACGCATACATCACGAGGAACCGACCAATGTGAGGTTGAGGTGGTGTATGCAAATGTATAAATATGAACCACGTGTTGCAGTTGTGCCCTTCTTCATTGTAAACCTGGCCTGCATACTTGGGTCTGCAAGGAAGAACGGTCTGAGCTCGTATTATGTAATCTGATATATGTATTTTTGTAATCTCTTGTTTGTGTGATTATTAAATTCACTATTGAAGAAATTAACTCTGTTCCTGCCTCTCCCGGATCAAACGAACAAGCAGGAATTCAGGGGAACACAGGAACGAATTCCAACACTAAGCATCTCTACCTAAAGTCAGTAACACGATTTCTCTAGATTAAACCAGTCTGAGATGCTATATCTAAAGACAGTAACGGGATTGATTGTTTTTTTTTTTTTTTTTTTTTTTAATTAAACCAGCCTGAGCAGCTCCATCTAGAGACAGTAACGTGATTTTCTAAATCAAACCAGCCTGAGCAGCACCATCTAGAGACAGTAACGTGATTTTCTAAATCAAACCAGCCTGATCAGCTCTATCTAAAGACAGTAATGTGATTTTCTAGATCAAACCAGCCTGATCACCTCTATCTAAAGGCAGTAACACGATTTGTCTAGATTAAACCAGCCTGAGCAGCTCTATCTTAAGAAAATAACATGATTTTTTTCTCAATTAAACCAGCCTGAGCAGCTCTATCTTAAAGGAGTACAGTAGGATTTTCCCGAATTTTAGGAAAGAACCGCCCTCTCCACCTTTTGAAAAATGCACGCAAAGCTCTACCTGCTCCCGAGATGGAACGCCTACTAAAACGTGTGCGAGAGACATGAACGAGCCCAGTTCTCCTCGTGCACGCACTGTTTACAAGTCACAAGTCAGCATTGACACGATTTTCCTCGATTAAACCATGGTCCAAGTGGAGGAACGTGGGAGCAGCGCTTCAAAGGGTTGAGTGGAAATCTCCACCAACGGCTGATCCCACGTTTCATCGGGCTCATCGATCCCTCCGGACAGGGCCTCACAGCCAGAGACAGGTGAGCCGTTTAGGGACTATTCAGTAACAAGAACTTAGAGCTGTGATTTCACTTGTATATAAGTTAAAGATGTAAAGCAAAGTTGGACTCTTCAGGTGATGAAATATACATTAAATGTCCACCAATGACTGTTGAGATGGTTGATCATTTAGTTTTAAACGTAGTAAACATAGAAAATACTGTGGCTGGTTATTGTGATTAAATTAAATTACATCTCACAACAAAACATGCTTTTAAAATAACAAAGACATTTGATCCAAATTACATTGAATTTAATACAAGAGACCCATTCTACAAAACAAACCTTTCCTCCTGCAATTAGCCTTTCAATACCACCTCACTCCGTGTGTGTTGTCCTCACAATCAATCAAAGTGATCTGGTGTCTCCTGGTGTTGATCTTAAGAGTCTCTCAACTTGTGGAACCTGTGCATTTAACACTTTTCTTTTGTCTACAGTGTGTTGTGGGAATCTCCCAGAACCTGTATCTCGCCCACCTTGCTGCTCCTCCTGTCACCTGCAGTACAAGGTGATTTCGTCTGTCCACTTCTGGCTCTAAAGACTCTTCTGGCTGTTTGTACCTACATGAACATCATTACATGCAGCTTGTTTACCAGAGCTTTACTTCAAGTCATTGCACAGCTAGAAAACTTTAGTTTAGTAAGTCTCAGTAAGGTCTGAGTGTGTATCACATGTTTAGGTGCAACCAGGGTTGGGTAGTCATGGAATACATGTAACAGTGTTACATAATTAGGATACAAAAAACATATAACTGTAATCTGTTACAGTACATAAAAAAATGTGTAATCTCGTTACAGGAATGCTCGATAAAAACTGGGATTACTGAGCAGGATTACAGTAGAAATCCGATGGAATAAACTAGAAATGCAGCTGTCACATGCGCCATGCACTGGCATTGCGACACTTCCCGACGCTTTCAGGCTGACAATCCATGCTTTGCCATGGATTCTGCAGACAGTTGCTTTCATCACTATGTTTTAAAGTCGGAGAAATCTCTTAACCTCTCTGTACAATGCAAACTATGTCTCCCAGCCGTGAAAGTGCTGTGAACGTCCAGGAACTGGACATCTCACCTGAAGAAACATAGAAACATAAAACCTGCTCACTTTCACTGATACACACATGGACTCTGTTTACTAGTTTTATTAGCTCGTAACATGCTTCCTACCTGTTCTCAATACGTTTAGAGGCTCTTGTGTTTTAGGGATTAATTGGGGCGACACGTGCCATCACTTTTTTCTTTTTACTCAATGAGTGATTCCTGCTGCCAGATACAGCCTCTCATCAAACATTCACATTTATTCCGGAAAAAAAACAACATTAAAACTAATGAGGAAACGGGTCGAGAGAGAGAGAGAGAGAGAGAGAGAGAGAGAGAGAGAGAGAGAGAGAGAGAGAGAGAGAGAGAGAGAGAGAGAGAGAGAGAGAGTTTTAGAAAAGATGGGCACATTTTCTTGAATAGAAATTGAAAGCTTTATTTGTATTGTGGTTTTGATTCTCAAAAAAAAAAAAATCAATGTTAGACACCTGATTGGTTACTGAGTTTTGATAGTTCAAAACTTGTTAAGTGCAATTTGTGTCTGCTGTGTATAAGATGTGTCAGTACACTGAGCAGATGACACTTTCTATTCTTTCTTGTCATTTTTTTATGTTTTATTATGGCCAGGCAAGAGTAGAGGCACGGCTTTTCAGAGGTTGATGGACTCTGTGCTGCGCGACCTCGCTTTCGTTTCTGTTTACCTGGACGACATCTTGGTGGCTAGTTCTTCAGTTGAGGAGCATTTTTCACACCTAAAGCAAGTTTTTCAGCGCCTTGAGCAGGGGTGGGCAATTTTTTTTCCGAAGGGGCCAAATGAGAAGCAGAAAATATTGTGGAGGGCCTTGCCAAAAGTTTAAACTCTATTCTGCATATGAATTTTATTTCTAAATTGAAAGCAGTAAATGGCATTGTTTACACATGCTGGTAAGTGTCTGTGTTATTATTAGGTAAAGACTGTCTATTAAGACATCACAATGTCTTTGTATGCCAAATATCATTAACAAGATATGTCACATTATGATTGTCAAACTGCCAAGCTGTGCAGACAAAAAGTAATAGTGAACACACATTTGGGTATTTTCTTGTTCAGTGAGAGAAATCTAGCCTTTGCTGCCCTTTAACGAGTGCATCAAAGTCAGGTTGAATGTCTGAGGTGGAGATGCGAAGCACAGCTGACAGATGATCATCAGTAAGAGAGGATCTGAACCTGGATTTGGTAAACTTCATTACTGAGAATGTTTGTTCACATATGTAGGTAGATCCAAACAGAACCAACATCTTCTGAGCATGTCTCCTCATGTTTGGAAAGTTCTCCTCCTTAAGAGATGAGTAGAACTCCAGCAGTGATGCTGACTTAAAGTGCTCTGCCAGTACTGTGTCAGACTGCAGGTCAATGAGCTCCAGCTGAACATCACTGGGTGCATCATCTACTCTGCAGGCAAAGGGAGAGGAAACCAGGTGCATTTCATCCTCAATGTTTTTACAATCATCAAATCGCCTTAAAAACTCACCATGCAAATCTCCTAACATGGATGAGTACCTGCAGAGATGATTAGCTGATGGTCTGACTTCTTTAAGGGTTTGCATGTGAGTGAGAGTGTTGTTCTGTAGTTGACTTGAAAGAAACAGCAACTTTCTCATAAAAGCCTTCACCAGGTTATGCATGTCATGAACGAAAAGGCCCTTGCCTTGCAGTTTAGTGCTCAGTTCATTCATCAGTGCCGTCACATCAACAGCAAATGCAAAATCTGCCATCCAGTTCATATCTGAAAGCTCGGGGATGTTTTTGCCTTTCATCTCACAAAACTCTTGAATCTCTGTTTTCAGGTCCCAAAATCTTTTGAGCACTTTGCGCAGACTGAGCCATCTGACAGCTGTGTGGTACATGATGTCACCATGTTCATTCTCATGCTCCTCTAAAAGTGCAACAAACTGCCTGTGATTTAATGCTCGTGCCCTGATAAAGTTAACCGTTTTTGTTACAACATCAATAACATGGTTAAGTTTTAGCACAGACCTGCACAGTACATGCTGATGTATAATACAATGTATCAACACTAAATGATGCTCTGTGCCGAGTTCAGTCACTTTATCTTGGATCTGTTTCAAAAGTCCGACATGTTTTCCTGTCATATTCGGACAACCATCAGTAGTGACGCCTACCAGTTTGTCCCATTTCAGTCCAAGCTTGACCATGCATGCATCGACCTCCTTGAACAGATCGCTTCCCGTTGTCGTTCCTTTTATTGACCTCAATGCTGCCAGCTCCTCCGTAATCTTGAAGTCCTGCCTTATTCCCCGGAGAAACACCAGTAACTGGGCAGTGTCACGGACACCACAGCTCTCATCCAAAGCCAAAGAGAAAAAGTCAAAACTTTCAACTCCACTTTTGAGCTGACATTCGAGATTCTCCGCGATTCCTTCCACCCTTCTGGTGACGGTTCGCCTGGACAGCGGGACTTTTTCAAATGCTTCTTTATTCTCAGGGCATATTAGCGCGGCAGAGTCCACCAAGCACTCTTTCACAAACTCGCCATCCGAGAACGGCTTGCTGTTTTTAGCTATTTTGTGGGATATGACGAAGCTGGTCTTGGTCGCTGCATCCTGGGCTGTGTGTAGTTTGCTAAAACAGCCTTGTTGTTTTGCTAGCTTTGCTAGCAAGTCTTCTGATATTCGCGCTCTCTCAGCCTCCGCCAAGTGTCTGTATTTCTCCGCGTGTTTTGTCTCATAATGCTGACTCACATTGTACTCCTTAAACACGGCGACGTGCTCTCCACAAACTAAACAGACGGGTTTACCACCGACTTCAGTAAACAAATATTTAGTGCTCCAAATCTTCTTGAAATTTCGGCCTTCAGCATCCACCTTTTTTTTCTTGACGTGCCCGTACATCATTGAGGGGCGACAATCACATGCACTGATTGACTTGTTTTACGGGTTACGTATACGACGTACGTAGGTTACGTACACTGTACATAAATAAACAGGCTTCAAAGTAAAAGCATTTCCGTTTTAGTTTATAGAGCCGATGGTTTTAGTCCACACATTAAAATTCGAAAGAAGCTTTTGTTTTCTTAATTCTAAGCAACCTTTCGCGGGCCGGTCAGAATCGGGTCACGGGCCGCATTTGGCCCGCGGGCCTTAAAATGCCCAGGTCTGGCCTTGAGGAACATGGCAATTGTCAACCCTGCTAAGTGCCAGTTTGGTCTGCCTGTGATTGCCTTTTTGGGTCATCGTATTTCAACTCAGGGTGCCATTCCATTGCCTTCTAAGGTGCAAGCGGTGACAGATTTCCCTCGTCCAGCCTCGGTTAAGGCCCTGCAGGAGTTTTTGGGCATGATTAATTTCTACAACCTTTCATATTGAGATTACAACTATATACCAAATAAATGTTTTATCAGCTCTATCAATTACAATGGTCAAATTGTCTCAATGGCTACAGACAGAAAATCGTGGATTTAAATCCACCTGGAGGTGTTTGTGGAATTAACTTGTGTGTGCATGTGTTTCCTCAGGGTTCTCTGGTTTTCTTTCATAGTCCAATTAAATGCATGTTAATGGTAATACTCAACTGACTCTCTGTGTATGTCCCGTGGTAGACTGATGACGTGTTCTGTTTCTTTTGAAACGTATTTTCAGTGACGTCCAGACAAGACGTCAATATAATGTTCAAGAAAGACGTCTCAAAAAACTTTCATTCAGGCTCTTCTGAGGAAGTCTTCTGGATGTCTAGAGACATCGTCTTTAGTTGTGTTCTGGACCTACATGTTGACACAAAGAACAGTGGCTGTGTAAAACACATTGGTTACTGTGGAACTGTGCTGTGTATTCATCAACAACATCTCACATGTTGGAAGATAAACAAGAGCAACATTTTATCAAAAATAATTTATTTATGAAAAATTATTCATTAGAATAAATTGGTTATTTATCAAATAATAATGACATTGGGCCACCACCAGCTAAACTGGAAATAGTTAATGCCAAAAAAAGTGTTATTTAAATTGATTAATGTTTCTCTTTAGATATAACAATCTTGAATAACAGGGAAGGTGTGAGATTCGAGCGCAGGCTGTTTCAAACCAGTGAACCAGGACCGCTTGACCCCGTCAGCTAGAAAGGGTATGTACTGGGTTTCAGAAGATGGCAGTGCCTCGAAGTCAGTGGGGACGCGCACTGGGTGGATGTCTGTGACTCACCCCCCCCTTTTGTGCGAGTCCCTTGCGAAGATCGTGTGATAATCGCGGGAGACCTCCTCATACAAATGCATCTCCTTGTTTCTGTTGTGGTAAAGTGCGAGCCTCAGCAGAGCGTTGCTCGGTCTTTGACTCGAAGCCTGAATAAGGTTCTTCTGGTACAGACATGGTCTGTTTACCTGAAATGTCTGTATTCTCTGGTTGAGTCATTGGAGCGTGCACAACCATGTCACCTTCGGTGCTCGGTTTTGTACCCTGAAGAACCTGTTCAAGGTTAACATGGTGAGCGCTGGTGATGGTTTTGGTTGTGGAAATGAGGAGAGTTGTGTCATGCGTGTCGTCGCTGGTGAGGGACGAAGGCAGATTGTCAATGAGATGAGAATTAGTTCAAGATTGTGGAATGAACTGTCAGTTAACATCTCTAAAGGTGGAAATGCGGTCACTTTAATCTGACCAGGTGTCAGATTTTGGACCCGTGGGTTGGCTGAACGATTGCTGTTAGAAGCTGGGTGGCCTAGTTCTTAGCCAATGGGAGTCGGGCTGACGACTTGGGACCAAAGGCGCCGTTTGGTGGCAGCGAGTCGGTTTAGGATGTCCTGACCAATAAGCAGTTCTTCTGTGTCCAGATCAGTGACGTGGATGGGATGCGTCGCTGACATGTCCTGGAAAGCTGTTTTGACCCAGACACATTGAGTGATGTGGTGCAAGTCCTGAGTGAAGCCTCGGTTGTTTATGCTACACTCTTCCACCTGAAGTGGCTTTCCTTAAGTGGCATGCGCAAGCGTGGTTCTAGCAACCCGTGCGAAGGTGTCTGAACACATGAGGGGGATTTCTGACCCAGTACCAAGCAGTGAGAGAGTGTCAACAACCCCTACCACCACTGAAGTGTATCTGTGGTTGGCATAGCCAAGATTACCCAAGAATGTCAAATGGGCCTCTTTCACCTCCTGGATCTCCTCCTCCTGCCAAAATGAACTTTGTGTGCGGAGGGGAGGGGCCAAGTCATGCGGTCAGGGGGAGCCAGGTCCCTTCTTACCAGGCGGGTTCAGGTGCTGCTTCACCACTCTGATGCAGGTTTTAATCCACTGTGGGACATCTGCATCCCAGTTGTTTTGAGTCTGACCTCAGCCTCGGTTTTTAGACTTACCTCTCCTCACCTGAGACCTCAGGACACCTGCATCACCATCATAGTTTTCACCTGAACGGTGGTGCAGCTCCCACACCATCTGCGCATGTTTGCGGAGGTCTTTCATGGTGGGGTTTTTGGTCCTGCAGAAAAGGGCGACATCGATCCACACACTGTTGTGGAGGTTGTTAACGAAGAGGGACTTAAAAGTCTGGTCTTTGTCCAATCCTGGTGCATTGTGGCCTTGGAAGTAGGCAGCCCTTAGGCACCTATAAATACTATCTGGGAGTCTCCGCCCCCTTTTGAGTGATTGTAAATGCACCAAAGTTTGCAGAGGCAGGATCATTGTGCAGATGATCCTGCTTCCCTAAGCGCATGACAGAGGGCTGAGTAATGGTCTCTGATGGCAGATGGGAGGGACTCTATGTAAACATGGACACTCCTGGATGTCATCTTCCAGAGAAGCGTAAGCTTCTCTCGGGACGAAGGATGAGGCAGGTTGAAGAGGCAGCGTTCAACCTCCACCAGGTTGTCCGCTACACGAATCTCCGGGTTGTTTGGTTTGAACTGCTCTATGTCCTCTGCAAGGGACTCAAGCTGGCTGGTCCAAAGACCAGGTACCCTTGGGATATCGGAATGGTCAGAGTCATCTGAGCTAGAACATCCTGGTTCTCTCCGGTGGAGAGAGTGAGGGAGCTGATAGCACTGTCAGGTGCTGGAAAATGACAATGTTCCTTCTCCTGAAAAGGAGTGAAAGAGCTGCGAGACCACGTGGTGGTGCGGCTGAGAGCACTGATGGATGTGTGTCATAGCAACTCGCTGTTGAGGTTTCTTCTCTCCTGTGTAGACAGGCATAGAAGACCGGTGACAACAGTCTTCAACTGGGTCATGTGGCTCCCGAGGTATCTTTGCTCTGAGCACGCAGTGTCTCTGACGACTCAGGGTAGGAGTCACGCAAAAGCTGTGTTTCGAAAAGTGCGAAAATGTTGTTAATGCACCTGTGGCTTTCACTTCTGTAGTCTATACAAATTGTAACCTCGCAACTGCAACACAGTGTTTTTAGCACCTTGGGTGAGCAATAGTCGTGTTAGTGTACATTTATCTGGGTAGATACTTGAATAGTGAAAGTACGAGTTTCTCCTAATGAAATTAAAACTTTATTCTAAAAACATACTCAGTATCTCGTCTGAAGCATCTTTTCGGCCACCACTGATGAAAAGACCATAACAGTCAAATCCAGCATAATAAAAGAGGTTGAAACTGCTTTAACCTTATAAACACTTCATGTTTAAACTTGAATTGAAAAGTACCAGTTTGCTCTAAGGAAATAAAAACTTAATTCCAAAATTACTCTATATCCCGTGTGGAGCATCATTTCGGCCACTCCTAATGAAATGAAAATAGCAGTTACTCCACTAAATATAATTGGTTGAAAGTACTTGCAACTGCTAAGTCCATCATGTTTAAACTTGAATTGAGAAAGTACTAGTTTGTTCTAAGGAAATAAAAACTTTCTTCCAAAATTACTCTATATCCCGTGTGGAGCATCATTTCGGCCACTCCTGATGAAATGAAAATAGCAGTTACTCCACTAAATATAATTGTTTGAAAGTGCTTGAACCTGATAAACACATCATTTAACCTTGAATTGAGAAAGTACTAGTTTGTTCTAATGAAATAAAAACTTTATTCCAAAATCACTCTATATCCCGTGAGGAGCATCATTTCGGCCACTACTGATGAAATGAAAATAGCAGTTACTCCACTAAATAAAACTGGTTGAAACTGCTTGAACCTGATAAACACATCATTTAAACTTGAACTAAGAAAGTACTAGTTTGTTCTAATGAAATAAAAACTTTCTTCCAAAATTACTCTATATCCCGTGTGGAGCATCATTTCGGCCACTCCTGATGAAATGCAAATAGCAGTTACTCCACTAAATAAAACTGGTTGAAACTGCTTGAACCTGATAAAAACACATCATTTAACCTTGAATTGAGAAAGTACTAGTTTGTTCTAAGGAAATAAAAACTTTCTTCCAAAATTACTCTATATCCCGTGTGGAGCATCATTTCGGCCACTCCTGATGAAATGAAAATAGCAGTTACTCCACTAAATATAATTGTTTGAAAGTGCTTGCAACTGCTATGTCCATCATGTTTTACCTTGAATTGAGAAAGTGCTAGTTTGTTCTAAGGAAATAAAAACTTTATTCCAAAATCACTCGATATCCCGTGAGGAGCATCATTTCGGCCACTACTGATGAAATGAAAATAGCAGTTACTCCACTAAATAAAACTGGTTGAAACTGCTTGAACCTGATAAACACATCATTTAACCTTGAATTGAGAAAGTACCAGTTTGTTCTAATGAAATAAAAACTTTATTCCAAAATTACTCAATATCCCGTGTGGAGCATCATTTCGGCCACTACTGATGAAATGAAAATAGCAGTTACTCCACTAAATAAAACTGGTTGAAACTGCTTGAACCTGATAAACACATCATTTAACCTTGAATTGAGAAAGTACTAGTTTGTTCTAATGAAATAAAAACTTTCTTCCAAAATTACTCTATATCCCGTGTGGAGCATCATTTCGGCCACTCCTGATGAAATGCAAATAGCAGTTACTCCACTAAATAAAACTGGTTGAAACTGCTTGAACCTGATAAAAACACATCATTTAACCTTGAATTGAGAAAGTACTAGTTTGTTCTAATGAAATAAAAACTTTCTTCCAAAATTACTCTATATCCCGTGTGGAGCATCATTTCGGCCACTCCTAATGAAATGAAAATAGCAGTTACTCCACTAAATATAATTGTTTGAAAGTGCTTGCAACTGCTATGTCCATCATGTTTTACCTTGAATTGAGAAAGTGCTAGTTTGTTCTAAGGAAATAAAAACTTTATTCCAAAATCACTCGATATCCCGTGAGGAGCATCATTTCGGCCACTACTGATGAAATGAAAATAGCAGTTACTCCACTAAATAAAACTGGTTGAAACTGCTTGAACCTGATAAACACATCATTTAACCTTGAATTGAGAAAGTACCAGTTTGTTCTAATGAAATAAAAACTTTATTCCAAAATTACTCAATATCCCGTGTGGAGCATCATTTCGGCCACTACTGATGAAATGAAAATAGCAGTTACTCCACTAAATAAAACTGGTTGAAACTGCTTGAACCTGATAAACACATCATTTAACCTTGAATTGAGAAAGTACTAGTTTGTTCTAATGAAATAAAAACTTTCTTCCAAAATTACTCTATATCCCGTGTGGAGCATCATTTCGGCCACTCCTGATGAAATGAAAATAGCAGTTACTCCACCAATACAACTGGTTGAAACTGCTTGAACCTGATAAACACATAATTTTAACTTGAATTGAGAAAGTACTAGTTTGTTCTAATGAAATAAAAACTTTCTTCCAAAATTACTCTATATCCCGTGTGGAGCATCATTTCGGCCACTCCTTATGAAATGAAAATAGCAGTTACTCCACTAAATATAATTGGTTGAAAGTACTTGCAACTGCTAAGTCCATCATTTTTAAACTTGAATTGAGAAACTACTAGTTTGTTCTAATGAAATAAAAACTTTATTCCAAAATCACTCTATATCCCGTGAGGAGCACCATTTCGGCCACTACTGATGAAATGAAAATAGCAGTTACTCCACTAAATAAAACTGGTTGAAACTGCTTGAACCTGATAAACACATCATTTAAAAGTTGAATAGTGAGAGTTTAGTATGTTTCGTGAAATACAAACTTTATTCTAAAAACACACTCAGTATCTCGTCTGAAGCATTTTTTCGGCCACAACTGATGAGAAGACCATAAGCAGTCAAATCCAGCATAATGAAACTGCTTCAACCTGATAAACACTTCATGTTTAAACTTGAATAGTGAAAGTACGACTATGGTCTAGTAAAATACAAACTTTATTCTAAAAACCAACTCTCAAGCTCCTCATCCTATCTCTAAGGGTGCGCTCAGCCACCCTACGCAGGAAGCTCACTTCAACCGCTTGTATCCGGGATCTCGTTCTTTCGGTCATGACCCATAGTTCATGGCTGTGGTGGAGGCAATAACTCGGGTCTGGGAGGAGTTTGGAGAGGCCATGGAAGAGGACTTTCGGTCTGCCCCGAGGAAATTCTGGCAAACCGACTCCATGCTCCGGGAGCATGGAGTCCGGGGCCCTTCATCCCTGCAACATCGCGTGACGCGGGGACGGTACCTCTGGACAGGCAGAATGGGGTCGTGGTCCCTCTCTTCAAGGAGGGGGATCGGAGGGTGTGTTCCAACTACAGAGGGATCACACTCCTCAGCCTCCCCAGGAAAGTCTATTCCAGTGTACTGGAGTGGAGGGTCCGGCCGTTAGTCAAACCTTGGATCCAAGAGGAATAATGCGGTTTTCATTCTGGTCGTGGAACACTGGACCAGCTCTATACCCTCCACCAGCTGCTTGAGGGTTCATGGGAGTTTGCCCAACCAGTCCACATGTGGACACACATCTGGATCTTGAGAAGGCGTTCGACCGCGTCCCCTGAGACATCCTGTGGGGGGGTGCTCCGGGAGCATGGAGTCCGGGGCCCTTTGTTAAGCGCTGTTCGGTCTTTGTATTCCCGGAACAGGAGTTTGGTTTGCATTGGCGGCAATAAGTCGGACCTGTTTGCAGTGGTTTCACCTGATCCGCCAGTGGCAGACAGAAAAAAGCATTAGCCAAATCTATACAAGAGAAAAATCTATGTTCAGGTGAGAGATGTGACAATGCAGTTTTGAGATGTCTGGAATCTCGTTTCTCTGCACATGTTGCCGGGACCGGCAGCCAGGGGGGACTCGGCTGAGATCCTCAACACCAGCCCCTGGGTACTTCTCAGGGTGATAAAGAGGAAGTGGTCCGAGCCCAGGTGAACGGGTCGATTTAAGGTCGTCGAGATGACGTCTCACGCTGTTCGGCTGAGTGACAAAGGCTCCCCAGGAAAGTCTATTCCAGGGTACTGGAGAGGAGGGTCCGGCCGTTAGTCGAACCCTGGATAAAAGAGGAACAATGCGGTGCCATCTGTCGCAGTGTACTCTGGCGGGAGAACCACATCGCACTCTTCAGGAGACCTCCATCCATCTGAAGCAAGTTGCCCCTGGATCGGCTGATCCAGGAGACAGCTCCACACGTCAAAGGGCGGAATAATCCCTGTACACCGAAGTAAGAAGAACACAGAGAAGTAGACGACAGCAAGGGAGGAGGTGAAATAGCGCTCCTCTCTGTTCATGTGACGTGCCAAGTCCATCCATCCATCCATCCATTTTCTGCCGCTTATCCGGGGCCGCGTCGCGGAGGCAACTCTGCTCAGACTTCCCTCACCCCAGACACTTCCTCCAGCTCTTCCGGTGGCACCCCAAGGCGTTCCCAGGCCAGCCGAGAGACAGGGCAACTCCAGAGAGAGAGGGCAACTCCAGAGCAGTGGAGTATCCAGCCCCCGTCGAGGAGCTGGGTTCCGGAGTCCAAGCTGTAAGTGGAGGCGAGCCCGACTATATCTAGACGGTATCTCTCAGCCTCCCTCACAAGCTCGGGCTCCTTCCCCCCCAGCGAGGTCACATTCCATGTCCCAATAGCCAGATTCTGTGGCCGGGGATCGGGTCGTCGAGGCCTCTGCCGTCGACTGCCCCCCAATCCACAATGCACCCAACCCCTACGGCAGCCTCTGTAGGTGGTGGGCCCACAGGAGGGGCAAGTCCCCCGACAACATAGCTCCGAGGGTCATTCGGGTGCTCAAACTCCCCCACCACGACAAGGTTGCAGTTCAAGGGGGAGTCACCACCGTTTAAAAGTTTTGTATGTTGCTATTTGAGTATATGATTGTTGATTTTGCTTACATATGACCTCTATTATACGAAGAGTGCCTCATACTGTATTGACACTAATTATTGACCTCTGGGGTCAGAGGTCAAAAGGGGAATTGAAGGAATATAGTGGTTGAACATTTGTTTTCTGTGTGACAACTGGACATATTGTATTCAGTTGTGTTTCTACACTACTGGGGTTTCTCCCACTGCCCAAGTTGGGAAAACACAGCTATAAATCCATGTTCAGGGACATTCCAAGTTGGTTGGCGATGTCTCCTCAGTGCTCTACTTGCAAAAACATGGTCAAGGTAAGATTGGATCAACAGATAAGAGGTCAGAGGTCACTTTGTCCCACAGAACGTCAAGCTCTGAGAAGAACCAGTTTGAAGCAGTTTTGGGAACAAAGGAATAGCAAATTCACTATAGCAACGCATACATCACGAGGAACCGACCAATGTGAGGTTGAGGTGGTGTATGCAAATGTATAAATATGAACCACGTGTTGCAGTTGTGCCCTTCTTCATTGTAAACCTGGCCTGCATACTTGGGTCTGCAAGGAAGAACGGTCTGAGCTCGTATTATGTAATCTGATATATGTATTTTTGTAATCTCTTGTTTGTGTGATTATTAAATTCACTATTGAAGAAATTAACTCTGTTCCTGCCTCTCCCGGATCAAACGAACAAGCAGGAATTCAGGGGAACACAGGAACGAATTCCAACACTAAGCATCTCTACCTAAAGTCAGTAACACGATTTCTCTAGATTAAACCAGTCTGAGATGCTATATCTAAAGACAGTAACGGGATTGATTGTTTTTTTTTTTTTTTTTTTTTTTAATTAAACCAGCCTGAGCAGCTCCATCTAGAGACAGTAACGTGATTTTCTAAATCAAACCAGCCTGAGCAGCACCATCTAGAGACAGTAACGTGATTTTCTAAATCAAACCAGCCTGATCAGCTCTATCTAAAGACAGTAATGTGATTTTCTAGATCAAACCAGCCTGATCACCTCTATCTAAAGGCAGTAACACGATTTGTCTAGATTAAACCAGCCTGAGCAGCTCTATCTTAAGAAAATAACATGATTTTTTTCTCAATTAAACCAGCCTGAGCAGCTCTATCTTAAAGGAGTACAGTAGGATTTTCCCGAATTTTAGGAAAGAACCGCCCTCTCCACCTTTTGAAAAATGCACGCAAAGCTCTACCTGCTCCCGAGATGGAACGCCTACTAAAACGTGTGCGAGAGACATGAACGAGCCCAGTTCTCCTCGTGCACGCACTGTTTACAAGTCACAAGTCAGCATTGACACGATTTTCCTCGATTAAACCATGGTCCAAGTGGAGGAACGTGGGAGCAGCGCTTCAAAGGGTTGAGTGGAAATCTCCACCAACGGCTGATCCCACGTTTCATCGGGCTCATCGATCCCTCCGGACAGGGCCTCACAGCCAGAGACAGGTGAGCCGTTTAGGGACTATTCAGTAACAAGAACTTAGAGCTGTGATTTCACTTGTATATAAGTTAAAGATGTAAAGCAAAGTTGGACTCTTCAGGTGATGAAATATACATTAAATGTCCACCAATGACTGTTGAGATGGTTGATCATTTAGTTTTAAACGTAGTAAACATAGAAAATACTGTGGCTGGTTATTGTGATTAAATTAAATTACATCTCACAACAAAACATGCTTTTAAAATAACAAAGACATTTGATCCAAATTACATTGAATTTAATACAAGAGACCCATTCTACAAAACAAACCTTTCCTCCTGCAATTAGCCTTTCAATACCACCTCACTCCGTGTGTGTTGTCCTCACAATCAATCAAAGTGATCTGGTGTCTCCTGGTGTTGATCTTAAGAGTCTCTCAACTTGTGGAACCTGTGCATTTAACACTTTTCTTTTGTCTACAGTGTGTTGTGGGAATCTCCCAGAACCTGTATCTCGCCCACCTTGCTGCTCCTCCTGTCACCTGCAGTACAAGGTGATTTCGTCTGTCCACTTCTGGCTCTAAAGACTCTTCTGGCTGTTTGTACCTACATGAACATCATTACATGCAGCTTGTTTACCAGAGCTTTACTTCAAGTCATTGCACAGCTAGAAAACTTTAGTTTAGTAAGTCTCAGTAAGGTCTGAGTGTGTATCACATGTTTAGGTGCAACCAGGGTTGGGTAGTCATGGAATACATGTAACAGTGTTACATAATTAGGATACAAAAAACATATAACTGTAATCTGTTACAGTACATAAAAAAACGTGTAATCTCGTTACAGGTATGCTCGATAAAAACTGGGATTACTGAGCAGGATTACAGTAGAAATCCGATGGAATAAACTAGAAATGCAGCTGTCACATGCGCCATGCACTGGCATTGCGACACTTCCCGACGCTTTCAGGCTGACAATCCATGCTTTGCCATGGATTCTGCAGACAGTTGCTTTCATCACTATGTTTTAAAGTCGGAGAAATCTCTTAACCTCTCTGTACAATGCAAACTATGTCTCCCAGCCGTGAAAGTGCTGTGAACGTCCAGGAACTGGACATCTCACCTGAAGAAACATAGAAACATAAAACCTGCTCACTTTCACTGATACACACATGGACTCTGTTTACTAGTTTTATTAGCTCGTAACATGCTTCCTACCTGTTCTCAATACGTTTAGAGGCTCTTGTGTTTTAGGGATTAATTGGGGCGACACGTGCCATCACTTTTTTCTTTTTACTCAATGAGTGATTCCTGCTGCCAGATACAGCCTCTCATCAAACATTCACATTTATTCCGGAAAAAAAACAACATTAAAACTAATGAGGAAACGGGTCGAGAGAGAGAGAGAGAGAGAGAGAGAGAGAGAGAGAGAGAGAGAGAGAGAGAGAGAGAGAGAGAGAGCGAGAGAGAGAGAGAGAGAGAGAGAGAGAGAGTTTTAGAAAAGATGGGCACATTTTCTTGAATAGAAATTGAAAGCTTTATTTGTATTGTGGTTTTGATTCTCAAAAAAAAAAAAATCAATGTTAGACACCTGATTGGTTACTGAGTTTTGATAGTTCAAAACTTGTTAAGTGCAATTTGTGTCTGCTGTGTATAAGATGTGTCAGTACACTGAGCAGATGACACTTTCTATTCTTTCTTGTCATTTTTTTATGTTTTATTATGGCCAGGCAAGAGTAGAGGCACGGCTTTTCAGAGGTTGATGGACTCTGTGCTGCGCGACCTCGCTTTCGTTTCTGTTTACCTGGACGACATCTTGGTGGCTAGTTCTTCAGTTGAGGAGCATTTTTCACACCTAAAGCAAGTTTTTCAGCGCCTTGAGCAGGGGTGGGCAATTTTTTTTCCGAAGGGGCCAAATGAGAAGCAGAAAATATTGTGGAGGGCCTTGCCAAAAGTTTAAACTCTATTCTGCATATGAATTTTATTTCTAAATTGAAAGCAGTAAATGGCATTGTTTACACATGCTGGTAAGTGTCTGTGTTATTATTAGGTAAAGACTGTCTATTAAGACATCACAATGTCTTTGTATGCCAAATATCATTAACAAGATATGTCACATTATGATTGTCAAACTGCCAAGCTG
Source organism: Blennius ocellaris (assembly GCF_963422515.1). NCBI lineage: Eukaryota > Metazoa > Chordata > Actinopteri > Blenniiformes > Blenniidae > Blennius > Blennius ocellaris. The sequence goes on along the minus strand of NC_137651.1, from coordinate 1,391,262 downwards.
TGCAGACAAAAAGTAATAGTGAACACACATTTGGGTATTTTCTTGTTCAGTGAGAGAAATCTAGCCTTTGCTGCCCTTTAACGAGTGCATCAAAGTCAGGTTGAATGTCTGAGGTGGAGATGCGAAGCACAGCTGACAGATGATCATCAGTAAGAGAGGATCTGAACCTGGATTTGGTAAACTTCATTACTGAGAATGTTTGTTCACATATGTAGGTAGATCCAAACAGAACCAACATCTTCTGAGCATGTCTCCTCATGTTTGGAAAGTTCTCCTCCTTAAGAGATGAGTAGAACTCCAGCAGTGATGCTGACTTAAAGTGCTCTGCCAGTACTGTGTCAGACTGCAGGTCAATGAGCTCCAGCTGAACATCACTGGGTGCATCATCTACTCTGCAGGCAAAGGGAGAGGAAACCAGGTGCATTTCATCCTCAATGTTTTTACAATCATCAAATCGCCTTAAAAACTCACCATGCAAATCTCCTAACATGGATGAGTACCTGCAGAGATGATTAGCTGATGGTCTGACTTCTTTAAGGGTTTGCATGTGAGTGAGAGTGTTGTTCTGTAGTTGACTTGAAAGAAACAGCAACTTTCTCATAAAAGCCTTCACAAGGTTATGCATGTCATGAACGAAAAGGCCCTTGCCTTGCAGTTTAGTGCTCAGTTCATTCATCAGTGCCGTCACATCAACAGCAAATGCAAAATCTGCCATCCAGTTCATATCTGAAAGCTCGGGGATGTTTTTGCCTTTCATCTCACAAAACTCTTGAATCTCTGTTTTCAGGTCCCAAAATCTTTTGAGCACTTTGCCCGGACTGAGCCATCTGACAGCTGTGTGGTACATGATGTCACCATGTTCATTCTCATGCTCCTCTAAAAGTGCAACAAACTGCCTGTGATTTAATGCTCGTGCCCTGATAAAGTTAACCGTTTTTGTTACAACATCAATAACATGGTTAAGTTTTAGCACAGACCTGCACAGTACATGCTGATGTATAATACAATGTATCAACACTAAATGATGCTCTGTGCCGAGTTCAGTCACTTTATCTTGGATCTGTTTCAAAAGTCCGACATGTTTTCCTGTCATATTCGGACAACCATCAGTAGTGACGCCTACCAGTTTGTCCCATTTCAGTCCAAGCTTGACCATGCATGCATCGACCTCCTTGAACAGATCACTTCCCGTTGTCGTTCCTTTTATTGACCTCAATGCTGCCAGCTCCTCCGTAATCTTGAAGTCCTGCCTTATTCCCCGGAGAAACACCAGTAACTGGGCAGTGTCACGGACACCACAGCTCTCATCCAAAGCCAAAGAGAAAAAGTCAAAACTTTCAACTCCACTTTTGAGCTGACATTCGAGATTCTCCGCGATTCCTTCCACCCTTCTGGTGACGGTTCGCCTGGACAGCGGGACTTTTTCAAATGCTTCTTTATTCTCAGGGCATATTAGCGCGGCAGAGTCCACCAAGCACTCTTTCACAAACTCGCCATCCGAGAACGGCTTGCTGTTTTTAGCTATTTTGTGGGATATGACGAAGCTGGTCTTGGTCGCTGCATCCTGGGCTGTGTGTAGTTTGCTAAAACAGCCTTGTTGTTTTGCTAGCTTTGCTAGCAAGTCTTCTGATATTCGCGCTCTCTCAGCCTCCGCCAAGTGTCTGTATTTCTCCGCGTGTTTTGTCTCATAATGCTGACTCACATTGTACTCCTTAAACACGGCGACGTGCTCTCCACAAACTAAACAGACGGGTTTACCACCGACTTCAGTAAACAAATATTTAGTGCTCCAAATCTTCTTGAAATTTCGGCCTTCAGCATCCACCTTTCTTTTCTTGACGTGCCCGTACATCATTGAGGGGCGACAATCACATGCACTGATTGACTTGTTTTACGGGTTACGTATACGACGTACGTAGGTTACGTACACTGTACATAAATAAACAGGCTTCAAAGTAAAAGCATTTCCGTTTTAGTTTATAGAGCCGATGGTTTTAGTCCACACATTAAAATTCGAAAGAAGCTTTTGTTTTCTTAATTCTAAGCAACCTTTCGCGGGCCGGTCAGAATCGGGTCACGGGCCGCATTTGGCCCGCGGGCCTTAAAATGCCCAGGTCTGGCCTTGAGGAACATGGCAATTGTCAACCCTGCTAAGTGCCAGTTTGGTCTGCCTGTGATTGCCTTTTTGGGTCATCGTATTTCAACTCAGGGTGCCATTCCATTGCCTTCTAAGGTGCAAGCGGTGACAGATTTCCCTCGTCCAGCCTCGGTTAAGGCCCTGCAGGAGTTTTTGGGCATAATTAATTTCTACAACCTTTCATATTGAGATTACAACTATATACCAAATAAATGTTTTATCAGCTCTATCAATTACAATGGTCAAATTGTCTCAATGGCTACAGACAGAAAATCGTGGATTTAAATCCACCTGGAGGTGTTTGTGGAATTAACTTGTGTGTGCATGTGTTTCCTCAGGGTTCTCTGGTTTTCTTTCATAGTCCAATTAAATGCATGTTAATGGTAATACTAAACTGACTCTCTGTGTATGTCCCGTGGTAGACTGATGACGTGTTCTGTTTCTTTTGAAACGTATTTTCAGTGACGTCCAGACAAGACGTCAATATAATGTTCAAGAAAGACGTCTCAAAAAACTTTCATTCAGGCTCTTCTGAGGAAGTCTTCTGGATGTCTAGAGACATCGTCTTTAGTTGTGTTCTGGACCTACATGTTGACACAAAGAACAGTGGCTGTGTAAAACACATTGGTTACTGTGGAACTGTGCTGTGTATTCATCAACAACATCTCACATGTTGGAAGATAAACAAGAGCACGGAGCAACATTTTATCAAAAATAATTTATTTATGAAAAATTATTCATTAGAATAAATTGGTTATTTATCAAATAATAATGACATTGGGCCACCACCAGCTAAACTGGAACTAGTTAATGCCAAAAAAAGTGTTATTTAAATTGATTAATGTTTCTCTTTAGATATAACAATCTTGAATAACAGGGAAGGTGTGAGATTCGAGCGCAGGCTGTTTCAAACCAGTGAACCAGGACCGCTTGACCCCGTCAGCTAGAAAGGGTATGTACTGGGTTTCAGAAGATGGCAGTGCCTCGAAGTCAGTGGGGACGCGCACTGGGTGGATGTCTGTGACTCACCCCCCCCTTTTGTGCGAGTCCCTTGCGAAGATCGTGTGATAATCGCGGGAGACCTCCTCATACAAATGCATCTCCTTGTTTCTGTTGTGGTAAAGTGCGAGCCTCAGCAGAGCGTTGCTCGGTCTTTGACTCGAAGCCTGAATAAGGTTCTTCTGGTACAGACATGGTCTGTTTACCTGAAATGTCTGTATTCTCTGGTTGAGTCATTGGAGCGTGCACAACCATGTCACCTTCGGTGCTCGGTTTTGTACCCTGAAGAACCTGTTCAAGGTTAACATGGTGAGCGCTGGTGATGGTTTTGGTTGTGGAAATGAGGAGAGTTGTGTCATGCGTGTCGTCGCTGGTGAGGGACGAAGGCAGATTGTCAATGAGATGAGAATTAGTTCAAGATTGTGGAATGAACTGTCAGTTAACATCTCTAAAGGTGGAAATGCGGTCACTTTAATCTGACCAGGTGTCAGATTTTGGACCCGTGGGTTGGCTGAACGATTGCTGTTAGAAGCTGGGTGGCCTAGTTCTTAGCCAATGGGAGTCGGGCTGACGACTTGGGACCAAAGGCGCCGTTTGGTGGCAGCGAGTCGGTTTAGGATGTCCTGACCAATAAGCAGTTCTTCTGTGTCCAGATCAGTGACGTGGATGGGATGCGTCGCTGACATGTCCTGCAAAGCTGTTGACCCAGACACATTGAGTGATGTGGTGCAAGTCCTGAGTGAAGCCTCGGTTGTTTATGCTACACTCTTCCACCTGAAGTGGCTTTCCTTAAGTGGCATGCGCAAGCGTGGTTCTAGCAACCCGTGCGAAGGTGTCTGAACACATGAGGGGGATTTCTGACCCAGTACCAAGCAGTGAGAGAGTGTCAACAACCCCTACCACCACTGAAGTGTATCTGTGGTTGGCATAGCCAAGATTACCCAAGAATGTCAAATGGGCCTCTTTCACCTCCTGGATCTCCTCCTCCTGCCAAAATGAACTTTGTGTGCGGAGGGGAGGGGCCAAGTCATGCGGTCAGGGGGAGCCAGGTCCCTTCTTACCAGGCGGGTTCAGGTGCTGCTTCACCACTCTGATGCAGGTTTTAATCCACTGTGGGACATCTGCATCCCAGTTGTTTTGAGTCTGACCTCAGCCTCGGTTTTTAGACTTACCTCTCCTCACCTGAGACCTCAGGACACCTGCATCACCATCATAGTTTTCACCTGAACGGTGGTGCAGCTCCCACACCATCTGCGCATGTTTGCGGAGGTCTTTCATGGTGGGGTTTTTGGTCCTGCAGAAAAGGGCGACATCGATCCACACACTGTTGTGGAGGTTGTTAACGAAGAGGGACTTAAAAGTCTGGTCTTTGTCCAATCCTGGTGCATTGTGGCCTTGGAAGTAGGCAGCCCTTAGGCACCTATAAATACTATCTGGGAGTCTCCGCCCCCTTTTGAGTGATTGTAAATGCACCAAAGTTTGCAGAGGCAGGATCATTGTGCAGATGATCCTGCTTCCCTAAGCGCATGACAGAGGGCTGAGTAATGATCTCTGATGGCAGATGGGAGGGACTCTATGTAAACATGGACACTCCTGGATGTCATCTTCCAGAGAAGCGTAAGCTTCTCTCGGGACGAAGGATGAGGCAGGTTGAAGAGGCAGCGTTCAACCTCCACCAGGTTGTCCGCTACACGAATCTCCGGGTTGTTTGGTTTGAACTGCTCTATGTCCTCTGCAAGGGACTCAAGCTGGCTGGTCCAAAGACCAGGTACCCTTGGGATATCGGAATGGTCAGAGTCATCTGAGCTAGAACATCCTGGTTCTCTCCGGTGGAGAGAGTGAGGGAGCTGATAGCACTGTCAGGTGCTGGAAAATGACAATGTTCCTTCTCCTGAAAAGGAGTGAAAGAGCTGCGAGACCACGTGGTGGTGCGGCTGAGAGCACTGATGGATGTGTGTCATAGCAACTCGCTGTTGAGGTTTCTTCTCTCCTGTGTAGACAGGCATAGAAGACCGGTGACAACAGTCTTCAACTGGGTCATGTGGCTCCCGAGGTATCTTTGCTCTGAGCACGCAGTGTCTCTGACGACTCAGGGTAGGAGTCACGCAAAAGCTGTGTTTCGAAAAGTGCGAAAATGTTGTTAATGCACCTGTGGCTTTCACTTCTGTAGTCTATACAAATTGTAACCTCGCAACTGCAACACAGTGTTTTTAGCACCTTGGGTGAGCAATAGTCGTGTTAGTGTACATTTATCTGGGTAGATACTTGAATAGTGAAAGTACGAGTTTCTCCTAATGAAATTAAAACTTTATTCTAAAAACATACTCAGTATCTCGTCTGAAGCATCTTTTCGGCCACCACTGATGAAAAGACCATAACAGTCAAATCCAGCATAATAAAAGAGGTTGAAACTGCTTTAACCTTATAAACACTTCATGTTTAAACTTGAATTGAAAAGTACCAGTTTGCTCTAAGGAAATAAAAACTTAATTCCAAAATTACTCTATATCCCGTGTGGAGCATCATTTCGGCCACTCCTAATGAAATGAAAATAGCAGTTACTCCACTAAATATAATTGTTTGAAAGTGCTTGCAACTGCTATGTCCATCATGTTTTACCTTGAATTGAGAAAGTGCTAGTTTGTTCTAATGAAATAAAAACTTTATTCCAAAATCACTCGATATCCCGTGAGGAGCATCATTTCGGCCACTACTGATGAAATGAAAATAGCAGTTACTCCACTAAATATAATTGGTTGAAAGTACTTGCAACTGCTAAGTCCATCATGTTTAAACTTGAATTGAGAAAGTACTAGTTTGTTCTAAGGAAATAAAAACTTTCTTCCAAAATCACTCTATATCCCGTGAGGAGCATCATTTCGGCCACTACTGATGAAATGAAAATAGCAGTTACTCCACTAAATAAAACTGGTTGAAAGTGCTTGCAACTGCTATGTCCATCATGTTTTACCTTGAATTGAGAAAGTGCTAGTTTGTTCTAATGAAATAAAAACTTTATTCCAAAATCACTCTATATCCCGTGAGGAGCATCATTTCGGCCACTACTGATGAAATGAAAATAGCAGTTACTCCACGAAATAAAACTGGTTGAAACTGCTTGAACCTGATAAACACATCATTTAACCTTGAATTGAGAAAGTACTAGTTTGTTCTAAGGAAATAAAAACTTTCTTCCAAAATTACTCTATATCCCGTGTGGAGCATCATTTCGGCCACTCCTGATGAAATGAAAATAGCAGTTACTCCACCAAATAAAACTGGTTGAAACTGCTTCAACCTGATAAACACATCATTTAAAAGTTGAATAGTGAGAGTTTAGTATGTTTCGTGAAATACAAACTTTATTCTAAAAACACACTCAGTATCTCGTCTGAAGCATTTTTTCGGCCACAACTGATGAGAAGACCATAAGCAGTCAAATCCAGCATAATGAAACTGCTTAAACCTGATAAACACTTCATGTTTAAACTTGAATAGTGAAAGTATGACTATGGTCTAGTAAAATACAAACTTTATTCTAAAAACCAACTCTCAAGCTCCTCATCCTATCTCTAAGGGTGCGCTCAGCCACCCTACAGGAAGCTCACTTCAACCGCTTGTGTCCGGGATCTCGTTCTTTCGGTCATGACCCATAGTTCATGGCTGTGGTGGAGGCAATAACTCGGGTCTGGGAGGAGTTTGGAGAGGCCATGGAAGAGGACTTTCGGTCTGCCCCGAGGAAATTCTGGCAAACCGACTCCATGCTCCGGGAGCATGGAGTCCGGGGCCCTTCATCCCTGCAACATCGCGTGACGCGGGGACGGTACCTCTGGACAGGCAGAATGGGGTCGTGGTCCCTCTCTTCAAGGAGGGGGATCGGAGGGTGTGTTCCAACTACAGAGGGATCACACTCCTCAGCCTCCCCAGGAAAGTCTATTCCAGTGTACTGGAGTGGAGGGTCCGGCCGTTAGTCAAACCTTGGATCCAAGAGGAATAATGCGGTTTTCATTCTGGTCGTGGAACACTGGACCAGCTCTATACCCTCCACCAGCTGCTTGAGGGTTCATGGGAGTTTGCCCAACCAGTCCACATGTGTTTTCTGGATCTTGAGAAGGTGTTCGACTGCGTCCCCTGAGACATCCTGTGGGGGGGTGCTCCGGGAGCATGGAGTCCGGGGCCCTTTGTTAAGCGCTGTTCGGTCTTTGTATTCCCGGAACAGGAGTTTGGTTTGCATTGGCGGCAATAAGTCGGACCTGTTTGCAGTGGTTTCACCTGATCCGCCAGTGGCAGACAGAAAAAAGCATTAGCCAAATCTATACAAGAGAAAAATCTATGTTCAGGTGAGAGATGTGACAACGCAGTTTTGAGATGTCTGGAATCTCGTTTCTCTGCACATGTTGCCGGGACCGGCAGCCAGGGGGGACTCGGCTGAGATCCTCAACACCAGCCCCTGGGTACTTCTCAGGGTGATAAAGAGGAAGTGGTCCGAGCCCAGGTGAACGGGTCGATTTAAGGTCGTCGAGAGGACGTCTCACGCTGTTCGGCTGAGTGACAAAGGCTCCCCAGGAAAGTCTATTCCAGGGTACTGGAGAGGAGGGTCCGGCCGTTAGTCGAACCCTGGATAAAAGAGGAACAATGCGGTGCCATCTGTCGCAGTGTACTCTGGCGGGAGAACCACATCGCACTCTTCAGGAGACCTCCATCCATCTGAAGCAAGTTGCCCCTGGATCGGCTGATCCAGGAGACAGCTCCACACGTCAAAGGGCGGAATAATCCCTGTACACCGAAGTAAGAAGAACACAGAGAAGTAGACGACAGCAAGGGAGGAGGTGAAATAGCGCTCCTCTCTGTTCATGTGACGTGCCAAGTCCATCCATCCATCCATCCATTTTCTGCCGCTTATCCGGGGCCGCGTCGCGGAGGCAACTCTGCTCAGACTTCCCTCACCCCAGACACTTCCTCCAGCTCTTCCGGTGGCACCCCAAGGCGTTCCCAGGCCAGCCGAGAGACAGGGCAACTCCAGAGAGAGAGGGCAACTCCAGAGCAGTGGAGTATCCAGCCCCCGTCGAGGAGCTGGGTTCCGGAGTCCAAGCTGTAAGTGGAGGCGAGCCCGACTATATCTAGACGGTATCTCTCAGCCTCCCTCACAAGCTCGGGCTCCTTCCCCCCCAGCGAGGTCACATTCCATGTCCCAATAGCCAGATTCTGTGGCCGGGGATCGGGTCGTCGAGGCCTCTGCCGTCGACTGCCCCCCAATCCACAATGCACCCAACCCCTACGGCAGCCTCTGTAGGTGGTGGGCCCACAGGAGGGGCAAGTCCCCCGACAACATAGCTCCGAGGGTCATTCGGGTGCTCAAACTCCCCCACCACGACAAGGTTGCAGTTCAAGGGGGAGTCACCACCGTTTAAAAGTTTTGTATGTTGCTATTTGAGTATATGATTGTTGATTTTGCTTACATATGACCTCTATTATACGAAGAGTGCCTCATACTGTATTGACACTAATTATTGACCTCTGGGGTCAGAGGTCAAAAGGGGAATTGAAGGAATATAGTGGTTGAACATTTGTTTTCTGTGTGACAACTGGACATATTGTATTCAGTTGTGTTTCTACACTACTGGGGTTTCTCCCACTGCCCAAGTTGGGAAAACACAGCTATAAATCCATGTTCAGGGACATTCCAAGTTGGTTGGCGATGTCTCCTCAGTGCTCTACTTGCAAAAACATGGTCAAGGTAAGATTGGCTCAACAGATAAGAGGTCAGAGGTCACTTTGTCCCACAGAACGTCAAGCTCTGAGAAGAACCAGTTTGAAGCAGTTTTGGGAACAAAGGAATAGCAAATTCACTATAGCAACGCATACATCACGAGGAACCGACCAATGTGAGGTTGAGGTGGTGTATGCAAATGTATAAATATGAACCACGTGTTGCAGTTGTGCCCTTCTTCATTGTAAACCTGGCCTGCACACTTGGGTCTGCAAGGAAGAACGGTCTGAGCTCGTATTATGTAATCTGATATATGTATTTTTGTAATCTCTTGTTTGTGTGATTATTAAATTCACTATTGAAGAAATTAACTCTGTTCCTGCCTCTCCCGGATCAAACGAACAAGCAGGAATTCAGGGGAACACAGGAACGAATTCCAACACTAAGCATCTCTACCTAAAGTCAGTAACACGATTTCTCTAGATTAAACCAGTCTGAGATGCTATATCTAAAGACAGTAACGGGATTGATTGGTTTTTTTTTTGTTAAACCAGCCTGAGCAGCACCATCTAGAGACAGTAACGTGATTTTCTAAATCAAACCAGCCTGATCAGCTCTATCTAAAGACAGTAATGTGATTTTCTAGATCAAACCAGCCTGATCACCTCTATCTAAAGGCAGTAACACGATTTGTCTAGATTAAACCAGCCTGAGCAGCTCTATCTTAAGAAAATAACATGATTTTTTTCTCAATTAAACCAGCCTGAGCAGCTCTATCTTAAAGGAGTACAGTAGGATTTTCCCGAATTTTAGGAAAGAACCGCCCTCTCCACCTTTTGAAAAATGCACGCAAAGCTCTACCTGCTCCCGAGATGGAACGCCTACTAAAACGTGTGCGAGAGACATGAACGAGCCCAGTTCTCCTCGTGCACGCACTGTTTACAAGTCACAAGTCAGCATTGACACGATTTTCCTCGATTAAACCATGGTCCAAGTGGAGGAACGTGGGAGCAGCGCTTCAAAGGGTTGAGTGGAAATCTCCACCAACGGCTGATCCCACGTTTCATCGGGCTCATCCATCCCTCCGGACAGGGCCTCACAGCCAGAGACAGGTGAGCCGTTTAGGGACTATTCAGTAACAAGAACTTAGAGCTGTGATTTCACTTGTATATAAGTTAAAGATGTAAAGCAAAGTTGGACTCTTCAGGTGATGAAATATACATTAAATGTCCACCAATGACTGTTGAGATGGTTGATCATTTAGTTTTAAACGTAGTAAACATAGAAAATACTGTGGCTGGTTATTGTGATTAAATTAAATTACATCTCACAACAAAACATGCTTTTAAAATAACAAAGACATTTGATCCAAATTACATTGAATTTAATACAAGAGACCCATTCTACAAAACAAACCTTTCCTCCTGCAATTAGCCTTTCAATACCACCTCACTCCGTGTGTGTTGTCCTCACAATCAATCAAAGTGATCTGGTGTCTCCTGGTGTTGATCTTAAGAGTCTCTCAACTTGTGGAACCTGTGCATTTAACACTTTTCTTTTGTCTACAGTGTGTTGTGGGAATCTCCCAGAACCTGTATCTCGCCCACCTTGCTGCTCCTCCTGTCACCTGCAGTACACGGTGATTTCGTCTGTCCACTTCTGGCTCTAAAGACTCTTCTGGCTGTTTGTACCTACATGAACATCATTACATGCAGCTTGTTTACCAGAGCTTTACTTCAAGTCATTGCACAGCTAGAAAACTTTAGTTTAGTAAGTCTCAGTAAGGTCTGAGTGTGTATCACATGTTTAGGTGCAACCAGGGTTGGGTAGTCATGGAATACATGTAACAGTGTTACATAATTAGGATACAAAAAACATATAACTGTAATCTGTTACAGTACATAAAAAAATGTGTAATCTCGTTACAGGTATGCTCGATAAAAACTGGGATTACTGAGCAGGATTACAGTAGAAATCCGATGGAATAAACTAGAAATGCAGCTGTCACATGCGCCATGCACTGGCATTGCGACACTTCCCGACGCTTTCAGGCTGACAATCCATGCTTTGCCATGGATTCTGCAGACAGTTGCTTTCATCACAATGTTTTAAAGTCGGAGAAATCTCTTAACCTCTCTGTACAATGCAAACTATGTCTCCCAGCCGTGAAAGTGCTGTGAACGTCGGGGAACTGGACATCTCACCTGAAGAAACATAGAAACATAAAACCTGCTCACTTTCACTGATACACACATGGACTCTGTTTACTAGTTTTATTAGCTCGTAACATGCTTCCTACCTGTTCTCAATACGTTTAGAGGCTCTTGTGTTTTAGGGATTAATTGGGGCGACACGTGCCATCACTTTTTTCTTTTTACTCAATGAGTGATTCCTGCTGCCAGATACAGCCTCTCATCAAACATTCACATTTATTCCGGAAAAAAAACAACATTAAAACTAATGAGGAAACGGGTCGAGAGAGAGAGAGAGAGAGAGAGAGAGAGAGAGAGAGAGAGAGAGAGAGAGAGAGAGAGAGAGAGAGAGAGAGAGAGCGAGAGAGAGAGAGAGAGAGAGAGTTTTAGAAAAGATGGGCACATTTTCTTGAATAGAAATTGAAAGCTTTATTTGTATTGTGGTTTTGATTCTCAAAAAAAAAAATCAATGTTAGACACCTGATTGGTTACTGAGTTTTGATAGTTCAAAACTTGTTAAGTGCAATTTGTGTCTGCTGTGTATAAGATGTGTCAGTACACTGAGCAGATGACACTTTCTATTCTTTCTTGTCATTTTTTTATGTTTTATTATGGCCAGGCAAGAGTAGAGGCACGGCTTTTCAGAGGTTGATGGACTCTGTGCTGCGCGACCTCGCTTTCGTTTCTGTTTACCTGGACGACATCTTGGTGGCTAGTTCTTCAGTTGAGGAGCATTTTTCACACCTAAAGCAAGTTTTTCAGCGCCTTGAGCAGGGGTGGGCAATTTTTTTTCCGAAGGGGCCAAATGAGAAGCAGAAAATATTGTGGAGGGCCTTGCCAAAAGTTTAAACTCTATTCTGCATATGAATTTTATTTCTAAATTGAAAGCAGTAAATGGCATTGTTTACACATGCTGGTAAGTGTCTGTGTTATTATTAGGTAAAGACTGTCTATTAAGACATCACAATGTCTTTGTATGCCAAATATCATTAACAAGATATGTCACATTATGATTGTCAAACTGCCAAGCTGTGCAGACAAAAAGTAATAGTGAACACACATTTGGGTATTTTCTTGTTCAGTGAGAGAAATCTAGCCTTTGCTGCCCTTTAACGAGTGCATCAAAGTCAGGTTGAATGTCTGAGGTGGAGATGCGAAGCACAGCTGACAGATGATCATCAGTAAGAGAGGATCTGAACCTGGATTTGGTAAACTTCATTACTGAGAATGTTTGTTCACATATGTAGGTAGATCCAAACAGAACCAACATCTTCTGAGCATGTCTCCTCATGTTTGGAAAGTTCTCCTCCTTAAGAGATGAGTAGAACTCCAGCAGTGATGCTGACTTAAAGTGCTCTGCCAGTACTGTGTCAGACTGCAGGTCAATGAGCTCCAGCTGAACATCACTGGGTGCATCATCTACTCTGCAGGCAAAGGGAGAGGAAACCAGGTGCATTTCATCCTCAATGTTTTTACAATCATCAAATCGCCTTAAAAACTCACCATGCAAATCTCCTAACATGGATGAGTACCTGCAGAGATGATTAGCTGATGGTCTGACTTCTTTAAGGGTTTGCATGTGAGTGAGAGTGTTGTTCTGTAGTTGACTTGAAAGAAACAGCAACTTTCTCATAAAAGCCTTCACCAGGTAATGCATGTCATGAAAGAAAAGGCCCTTGCCTTGCAGTTTAGTGCTCAGTTCATTCATCAGTGCCGTCACATCAACAGCAAATGCAAAATCTGCCATCCAGTTCATATCTGAAAGCTCAGGGATGTTTTTGCCTTTCATCTCACAAAACTCTTGAATCTCTGTTTTCAGGTCCCAAAATCTTTTGAGCACTTTGCCCGGACTGAGCCATCTGACAGCTGTGTGGTACATGATGTCACCATGTTCATTCTCATGCTCCTCTAAAAGTGCAACAAACTGCCTGTGATTTAATGCTCGTGCCCTGATAAAGTTAACCGTTTTTGTTACAACATCAATAACATGGTTAAGTTTTAGCACAGACCTGCACAGTACATGCTGATGTATAATACAATGTATCAACACTAAATGATGCTCTGTGCCGAGTTCAGTCACTTTATCTTGGATCTGTTTCAAAAGTCCGACATGTTTTCCTGTCATATTCGGACAACCATCAGTAGTGACGCCTACCAGTTTGTCCCATTTCAGTCCAAGCTTGACCATGCATGCATCGACCTCCTTGAACAGATCACTTCCCGTTGTCGTTCCTTTTATTGACCTCAATGCTGCCAGCTCCTCCGTAATCTTGAAGTCCTGCCTTATTCCCCGGAGAAACACCAGTAACTGGGCAGTGTCACGGACACCACAGCTCTCATCCAAAGCCAAAGAGAAAAAGTCAAAACTTTCAACTCCACTTTTGAGCTGACATTCGAGATTCTCCGCGATTCCTTCCACCCTTCTGGTGACGGTTCGCCTGGACAGCGGGACTTTTTCAAATGCTTCTTTATTCTCAGGGCATATTAGCGCGGCAGAGTCCACCAAGCACTCTTTCACAAACTCGCCATCCGAGAACGGCTTGCTGTTTTTAGCTATTTTGTGGGATATGACGAAGCTGGTCTTGGTCGCTGCATCCTGGGCTGTGTGTAGTTTGCTAAAACAGCCTTGTTGTTTTGCTAGCTTTGCTAGCAAGTCTTCTGATATTCGCGCTCTCTCAGCCTCCGCCAAGTGTCTGTATTTCTCCGCGTGTTTTGTCTCATAATGCTGACTCACATTGTACTCCTTAAACACGGCGACGTGCTCTCCACAAACTAAACAGACGGGTTTACCACCGACTTCAGTAAACAAATATTTAGTGCTCCAAATCTTCTTGAAATTTCGGCCTTCAGCATCCACCTTTCTTTTCTTGACGTGCCCGTACATCATTGAGGGGCGACAATCACATGCACTGATTGACTTGTTTTACGGGTTACGTATACGACGTACGTAGGTTACGTACACTGTACATAAATAAACAGGCTTCAAAGTAAAAGCATTTCCGTTTTAGTTTATAGAGCCGATGGTTTTAGTCCACACATTAAAATTCGAAAGAAGCTTTTGTTTTCTTAATTCTAAGCAACCTTTCGCGGGCCGGTCAGAATCGGGTCACGGGCCGCATTTGGCCCGCGGGCCTTAAAATGCCCAGGTCTGGCCTTGAGGAACATGGCAATTGTCAACCCTGCTAAGTGCCAGTTTGGTCTGCCTGTGATTGCCTTTTTGGGTCATCGTATTTCAACTCAGGGTGCCATTCCATTGCCTTCTAAGGTGCAAGCGGTGACAGATTTCCCTCGTCCAGCCTCGGTTAAGGCCCTGCAGGAGTTTTTGGGCATGATTAATTTCTACAACCTTTCATATTGAGATTACAACTATATACCAAATAAAGGTTTTATCAGCTCTATCAATTACAATGGTCAAATTGTCTCAATGGCTACAGACAGAAAATCGTGGATTTAAATCCACCTGGAGGTGTTTGTGGAATTAACTTGTGTGTGCATGTGTTTCCTCAGGGTTCTCTGGTTTTCTTTCATAGTCCAATTAAATGCATGTTAATGGTAATACTAAACTGACTCTCTGTGTATGTCCCGTGGTAGACTGATGACGTGTTCTGTTTCTTTTGAAACGTATTTTCAGTGACGTCCAGACAAGACGTCAATATAATGTTCAAGAAAGACGTCTCAAAAAACTTTCATTCAGGCTCTTCTGAGGAAGTCTTCTGGATGTCTAGAGACATCGTCTTTAGTTGTGTTCTGGACCTACATGTTGACACAAAGAACAGTGGCTGTGTAAAACACATTGGTTACTGTGGAACTGTGCTGTGTATTCATCAACAACATCTCACATGTTGGAAGATAAAAAAGAGCACGGAGCAACATTTTATCAAAAATAATTTATTTATGAAAAATTATTCATTAGAATAAATTGGTTATTTATCAAATAATAATGACATTGGGCCACCACCAGCTAAACTGGAAATAGTTAATGCCAAAAAAAGTGTTATTTAAATTGATTAATGTTTCTCTTTAGATATAACAATCTTGAATAACAGGGAAGGTGTGAGATTCGAGCGCAGGCTGTTTCAAACCAGTGAACCAGGACCGCTTGACCCCGTCAGCTAGAAAGGGTATGTACTGGGTTTCAGAAGATGGCAGTGCCTCGAAGTCAGTGGGGACGCGCACTGGGTGGATGTCTGTGACTCACCCCCCCCTTTTATGCGAGTCCCTTGCGAAGATCGTGTGATAATCGCGGGAGACCTCCTCATACAAATGCATCTCCTTGTTTCTGTTGTGGTAAAGTGCGAGCCTCAGCAGAGCGTTGCTCGGTCTTTGACTCGAAGCCTGAATAAGGTTCTTCTGGTACAGATATGGTCTGTTTACCTGAAATGTCTGTATTCTCTGGTTGAGTCATTGGAGCGTGCACAACCATGTCACCTTCGGTGCTCGGTTTTGTACCCTGAAGAACCTGTTCAAGGTTAACATGGTGAGCGCTGGTGATGGTTTTGGTTGTGGAAATGAGGAGAGTTGTGTCATGCGTGTCGTCGCTGGTGAGGGACGAAGGCAGATTGTCAATGAGATGAGAATTAGTTCAAGATTGTGGAATGAACTGTCAGTTAACATCTCTAAAGGTGGAAATGCGGTCACTTTAATCTGACCAGGTGTCAGATTTTGGACCCGTGGGTTGGCTGAACGATTGCTGTTAGAAGCTGGGTGGCCTAGTTCTTAGCCAATGGGAGTCGGGCTGACGACTTGGGACCAAAGGCGCCGTTTGGTGGCAGCGAGTCGGTTTAGGATGTCCTGACCAATAAGCAGTTCTTCTGTGTCCAGATCAGTGACGTGGATGGGATGCGTCGCTGACATGTCCTGGAAAGCTGTTGACCCAGACACATTGAGTGATGTGGTGCAAGTCCTGAGTGAAGCCTCGGTTGTTTATGCTACACTCTTCCACCTGAAGTGGCTTTCCTTAAGTGGCATGCGCAAGCGTGGTTCTAGCAACCCGTGCGAAGGTGTCTGAACACATGAGGGGGATTTCTGACCCAGTACCAAGCAGTGAGAGAGTGTCAACAACCCCTACCACCACTGAAGTGTATCTGTGGTTGGCATAGCCAAGATTACCCAAGAATGTCAAGTGGGCCTCTTTCACCTCCTGGATCTCCTCCTCCTGCCAAAATGAACTTTGTGTGCGGAGGGGAGGGGCCAAGTCATGCGGTCAGGGGGAGCCAGGTCCCTTCTTACCAGGCGGGTTCAGGTGCTGCTTCACCACTCTGATGCAGGTTTTAATCCACTGTGGGACATCTGCATCCCAGTTGTTTTGAGTCTGACCTCAGCCTCGGTTTTTAGACTTACCTCTCCTCACCTGAGACCTCAGGACACCTGCATCACCATCATAGTTTTCACCTGAACGGTGGTGCAGCTCCCACACCATCTGCGCATGTTTGCAGAGGTCTTTCATGGTGGGGTTTTTGGTCCTGCAGAAAAGGGCGACATCGATCCACACACTGTTGTGGAGGTTGTTAACGAAGAGGGACTTAAAAGTCTGGTCTTTGTCCAATCCTGGTGCATTGTGGCCTTGGAAGTAGGCAGCCCTTAGGCACCTATAAATACTATCTGGGAGTCTCCGCCCCCTTTTGAGTGATTGTAAATGCACCAAAGTTTGCAGAGGCAGGATCATTGTGCAGATGATCCTGCTTCCCTAAGCGCATGACAGAGGGCTGAGTAATGGTCTCTGATGGCAGATGGGAGGGACTCTATGTAAACATGGACACTCCTGGATGTCATCTTCCAGAGAAGCGTAAGCTTCTCTCGGGACGAAGGATGAGGCAGGTTGAAGAGGCAGCGTTCAACCTCCACCAGGTTGTCCGCTACACGAATCTCCGGGTTGTTTGGTTTGAACTGCTCTATGTCCTCTGCAAGGGACTCAAGCTGGCTGGTCCAAAGACCAGGTACCCTTGGGATATCGGAATGGTCAGAGTCATCTGAGCGAGAACATCCTGGTTCTCTCCGGTGGAGAGAGTGAGGGAGCTGATAGCACTGTCAGGTGCTGGAAAATGACAATGTTCCTTCTCCTGAAAAGGAGTGAAAGAGCTGCGAGACCACGTGGTGGTGCGGCTGAGAGCACTGATGGATGTGTGTCATAGCAACTCGCTGTTGAGGTTTCTTCTCTCCTGTGTAGACAGGCATAGAAGACCGGTGACAACAGTCTTCAACTGGGTCATGTGGCTCCCGAGGTATCTTTGCTCTGAGCACGCAGTGTCTCTGACGACTCATGGTAGGAGTCACGCAAAAGCTGTGTTTCGAAAAGTGCGAAAATGTTGTTAATGCACCTGTGGCTTTCACTTCTGTAGTCTATACAAATTGTAACCTCGCAACTGCAACACAGTGTTTTTAGCACCTTGGGTGAGCAATAGTCGTGTTAGTGTACATTTATCTGGGTAGATACTTGAATAGTGAAAGTACGAGTTTCTCCTAATGAAATTAAAACTTTATTCTAAAAACATACTCAGTATCTCGTCTGAAGCATCTTTTCGGCCACCACTGATGAAAAGACCATAACAGTCAAATCCAGCATAATAAAAGAGGTTGAAACTGCTTTAACCTTATAAACACTTCATGTTTAAACTTGAATTGAAAAGTACCAGTTTGCTCTAAGGAAATAAAAACTTAATTCCAAAATTACTCTATATCCCGTGTGGAGCATCATTTCGGCCACTCCTAATGAAATGAAAATAGCAGTTACTCCACTAAATATAATTGGTTGAAAGTACTTGCAACTGCTAAGTCCATCATGTTTAAACTTGAATTGAGAAAGTACTAGTTTGTTCTAAGGAAATAAAAACTTTCTTCCAAAATTACTCTATATCCCGTGTGGAGCATCATTTCGGCCACTCCTGATGAAATGAAAATAGCAGTTACTCCACTAAATATAATTGTTTGAAAGTGCTTGAACCTGATAAACACATCATTTAACCTTGAATTGAGAAAGTACTAGTTTGTTCTAATGAAATAAAAACTTTATTCCAAAATCACTCTATATCCCGTGAGGAGCATCATTTCGGCCACTACTGATGAAATGAAAATAGCAGTTACTCCACTAAATAAAACTGGTTGAAACTGCTTGAACCTGATAAACACATCATTTAACCTTGAATTGAGAAAGTACTAGTTTGTTCTAATGAAATAAAAACTTTATTCCAAAATCACTCTATATCTCGTGTGGAGCATCATTTCGGCCACTACTGATGAAATGAAAATAGCAGTTACTCCACTAAATATAATTGGTTGAAAGTACTTGCAACTGCTAAGTCCATCATGTTTAAACTTGAATTGAGAAAGTACTAGTTTGTTCTAAGGAAATACAAACTTTATTCCAAAATTACTCTATATCCCGTGTGGAGCATCATTTCGGCCACTACTGATGAAATGAAAATAGCAGTTACTCCACTAAATAAAACTGATTGAAACTGCTTGAACCTGATAAACACATCATTTAACCTTGAATTGAGAAAGTACTAGTTTGTTCTAATGAAATAAAAACTTTATTCCAAAATCACTCTATATCTCGTGTGGAGCATCATTTCGGCCACTACTGATGAAATGAAAATAGCAGTTACTCCACTAAATATAATTGGTTGAAAGTACTTGCAACTGCTAAGTCCATCATGTTTAAACTTGAATTGAGAAAGTACTAGTTTGTTCTAAGGAAATACAAACTTTATTCCAAAATTACTCTATATCCCGTGTGGAGCATCATTTCGGCCACTCCTGATGAAATGAAAATAGCAGTTACTCCACTAAATAAAACTGATTGAAACTGCTTGAACCTGATAAACACATCATTTAACCTTGAATTGAGAAAGTACTAGTTTGTTCTAATGAAATAAAAACTTTATTCCAAAATCACTCTATATCCCGTGAGGAGCATCATTTCGGCCACTCCTGATGAAATGAAAATAGCAGTTACTCCACCAATACAACTGGTTGAAACTGCTTGAACCTGATAAACACATCATTTAAAAGTTGAATAGTGAGAGTTTAGTATGTTTCGTGAAATACAAACTTTATTCTAAAAACACACTCAGTATCTCGTCTGAAGCATTTTTTCGGCCACAACTGATGAGAAGACCATAAGCAGTCAAATCCAGCATAATGAAACTGCTTAAACCTGATAAACACTTCATGTTTAAACTTGAATCGTGAAAGTATGACTATGGTCTAGTAAAATACAAACTTTATTCTAAAAACCAACTCTCAAGCTCCTCATCCTATCTCTAAGGGTGCGCTCAGCCACCCTACGCAGGAAGCTCACTTCAACCGCTTGTATCCGGGATCTCGTTCTTTCGGTCATGACCCGTTCATGGCTGTGGTGGAGGCAATAACTCGGGTCTGGGAGGAGTTTGGAGAGGCCATGGAAGAGGACTTTCGGTCTGCCCCGAGGAAATTCTGGCAAACCGACTCCATGCTCCGGGAGCATGGAGTCCGGGGCCCTTCATCCCTGCAACATCGCGTGACGCGGGGACGGTACCTCTGGACAGGCAGAATGGGGTCGTGGTCCCTCTCTTCAAGGAGGGGGATCGGAGGGTGTGTTCCAACTACAGAGGGATCACACTCCTCAGCCTCCCCAGGAAAGTCTATTCCAGTGTACTGGAGTGGAGGGTCCGGCCGTTAGTCAAACCTTGGATCCAAGAGGAATAATGCGGTTTTCATTCTGGTCGTGGAACACTGGACCAGCTCTATACCCTCCACCAGCTGCTTGAGGGTTCATGGGAGTTTGCCCAACCAGTCCACATGTGTTTTCTGGATCTTGAGAAGGCGTTCGACCGCGTCCCCTGAGACATCCTGTGGGGGGGTGCTCCGGGAGCATGGAGTCCGGGGCCCTTTGTTAAGGGCTGTTCGGTCTTTGTATTCCCGGAACAGGAGTTTGGTTTGCATTGGCGGCAATAAGTCGGACCTGTTTGCAGTGGTTTCACCTGATCCGCCAGTGGCAGACAGAAAAAAGCATTAGCCAAATCTATACAAGAGAAAAATCTATGTTCAGGTGAGAGATGTGACAACGCAGTTTTGAGATGTCTGGAATCTCGTTTCTCTGCACATGTTGCCGGGACCGGCAGCCAGGGGGGACTCGGCTGAGATCCTCAACACCAGCCCCTGGGTACTTCTCAGGGTGATAAAGAGGAAGTGGTCCGAGCCCAGGTGAACGGGTCGATTTAAGGTCGTCGAGAGGACGTCTCACGCTGTTCGGCTGAGTGACAAAGGCTCCCCAGGAAAGTCTATTCCAGGGTACTGGAGAGGAGGGTCCGGCCGTTAGTCGAACCCTGGATAAAAGAGGAACAATGCGGTGCCATCTGTCGCAGTGTACTCTGGCGGGAGAACCACATCGCACTCTTCAGGAGACCTCCATCCATCTGAAGCAAGTTGCCCCTGGATCGGCTGATCCAGGAGACAGCTCCACACGTCAAAGGGCGGAATAATCCCTGTACACCGAAGTAAGAAGAACACAGAGAAGTAGACGACAGCAAGGGAGGAGGTGAAATAGCGCTCCTCTCTGTTCATGTGACGTGCCAAGTCCATCCATCCATCCATCCATTTTCTGCCGCTTATCCGGGGCCGCGTCGCGGAGGCAACTCTGCTCAGACTTCCCTCACCCCAGACACTTCCTCCAGCTCTTCCGGTGGCACCCCAAGGCGTTCCCAGGCCAGCCGAGAGACAGGGCAACTCCAGAGAGAGAGGGCAACTCCAGAGCAGTGGAGTATCCAGCCCCCGTCGAGGAGCTGGGTTCCGGAGTCCAAGCTGTAAGTGGAGGCGAGCCCGACTATATCTAGACGGTATCTCTCAGCCTCCCTCACAAGCTCGGGCTCCTTCCCCCCCAGCGAGGTCACATTCCATGTCCCAATAGCCAGATTCTGTGGCCGGGGATCGGGTCGTCGAGGCCTCTGCCGTCGACTGCCCCCCAATCCACAATGCACCCAACCCCTACGGCAGCCTCTGTAGGTGGTGGGCCCACAGGAGGGGCAAGTCCCCCGACAACATAGCTCCGAGGGTCATTCGGGTGCTCAAACTCCCCCACCACGACAAGGTTGCAGTTCAAGGGGGAGTCACCACCGTTTAAAAGTTTTGTATGTTGCTATTTGAGTATATGATTGTTGATTTTGCTTACATATGACCTCTATTATACGAAGAGTGCCTCATACTGTATTGACACTAATTATTGACCTCTGGGGTCAGAGGTCAAAAGGGGAATTGAAGGAATATAGTGGTTGAACATTTGTTTTCTGTGTGACAACTGGACATATTGTATTCAGTTGTGTTTCTACACTACTGGGGTTTCTCCCACTGCCCAAGTTGGGAAAACACAGCTATAAATCCATGTTCAGGGACATTCCAAGTTGGTTGGCGATGTCTCCTCAGTGCTCTACTTGCAAAAACATGGTCAAGGTAAGATTGGATCAACAGATAAGAGGTCAGAGGTCACTTTGTCCCACAGAACGTCAAGCTCTGAGAAGAACCAGTTTGAAGCAGTTTTGGGAACAAAGGAATAGCAAATTCACTATAGCAACGCATACATCACGAGGAACCGACCAATGTGAGGTTGAGGTGGTGTATGCAAATGTATAAATATGAACCACGTGTTGCAGTTGTGCCCTTCTTCATTGTAAACCTGGCCTGCATACTTGGGTCTGCAAGGAAGAACGGTCTGAGCTCGTATTATGTAATCTGATATATGTATTTTTGTAATCTCTTGTTTGTGTGATTATTAAATTCACTATTGAAGAAATTAACTCTGTTCCTGCCTCTCCCGGATCAAACGAACAAGCAGGAATTCAGGGGAACACAGGAACGAATTCCAACACTAAGCATCTCTACCTAAAGTCAGTAACACGATTTCTCTAGATTAAACCAGTCTGAGATGCTATATCTAAAGACAGTAACGGGATTGATTGTTTTTTTTTTTTTTTTTTTTTTTTAATTAAACCAGCCTGAGCAGCTCCATCTAGAGACAGTAACGTGATTTTCTAAATCAAACCAGCCTGAGCAGCACCATCTAGAGACAGTAACGTGATTTTCTAAATCAAACCAGCCTGATCAGCTCTATCTAAAGACAGTAATGTGATTTTCTAGATCAAACCAGCCTGATCACCTCTATCTAAAGGCAGTAACACGATTTGTCTAGATTAAACCAGCCTGAGCAGCTCTATCTTAAGAAAATAACATGATTTTTTTCTCAATTAAACCAGCCTGAGCAGCTCTATCTTAAAGGAGTACAGTAGGATTTTCCCGAATTTTAGGAAAGAACCGCCCTCTCCACCTTTTGAAAAATGCACGCAAAGCTCTACCTGCTCCCGAGATGGAACGCCTACTAAAACGTGTGCGAGAGACATGAACGAGCCCAGTTCTCCTCGTGCACGCACTGTTTACAAGTCACAAGTCAGCATTGACACGATTTTCCTCGATTAAACCATGGTCCAAGTGGAGGAACGTGGGAGCAGCGCTTCAAAGGGTTGAGTGGAAATCTCCACCAACGGCTGATCCCACGTTTCATCGGGCTCATCGATCCCTCCGGACAGGGCCTCACAGCCAGAGACAGGTGAGCCGTTTAGGGACTATTCAGTAACAAGAACTTAGAGCTGTGATTTCACTTGTATATAAGTTAAAGATGTAAAGCAAAGTTGGACTCTTCAGGTGATGAAATATACATTAAATGTCCACCAATGACTGTTGAGATGGTTGATCATTTAGTTTTAAACGTAGTAAACATAGAAAATACTGTGGCTGGTTATTGTGATTAAATTAAATTACATCTCACAACAAAACATGCTTTTAAAATAACAAAGACATTTGATCCAAATTACATTGAATTTAATACAAGAGACCCATTCTACAAAACAAACCTTTCCTCCTGCAATTAGCCTTTCAATACCACCTCACTCCGTGTGTGTTGTCCTCACAATCAATCAAAGTGATCTGGTGTCTCCTGGTGTTGATCTTAAGAGTCTCTCAACTTGTGGAACCTGTGCATTTAACACTTTTCTTTTGTCTACAGTGTGTTGTGGGAATCTCCCAGAACCTGTATCTCGCCCACCTTGCTGCTCCTCCTGTCACCTGCAGTACAAGGTGATTTCGTCTGTCCACTTCTGGCTCTAAAGACTCTTCTGGCTGTTTGTACCTACATGAACATCATTACATGCAGCTTGTTTACCAGAGCTTTACTTCAAGTCATTGCACAGCTAGAAAACTTTAGTTTAGTAAGTCTCAGTAAGGTCTGAGTGTGTATCACATGTTTAGGTGCAACCAGGGTTGGGTAGTCATGGAATACATGTAACAGTGTTACATAATTAGGATACAAAAAACATATAACTGTAATCTGTTACAGTACATAAAAAAATGTGTAATCTCATTACAGGTATGCTCGATAAAAACTGGGATTACTGAGCAGGATTACAGTAGAAATCCGATGGAATAAACTAGAAATGCAGCTGTCACATGCGCCATGCACTGGCATTGCGACACTTCCCGACGCTTTCAGGCTGACAATCCATGCTTTGCCATGGATTCTGCAGACAGTTGCTTTCATCACTATGTTTTAAAGTCGGAGAAATCTCTTAACCTCTCTGTACAATGCAAACTATGTCTCCCAGCCGTGAAAGTGCTGTGAACGTCCAGGAACTGGACATCTCACCTGAAGAAACATAGAAACATAAAACCTGCTCACTTTCACTGATACACACATGGACTCTGTTTACTAGTTTTATTAGCTCGTAACATGCTTCCTACCTGTTCTCAATACGTTTAGAGGCTCTTGTGTTTTAGGGATTAATTGGGGCGACACGTGCCATCACTTTTTTCTTTTTACTCAATGAGTGATTCCTGCTGCCAGATACAGCCTCTCATCAAACATTCACATTTATTCCGGAAAAAAAACAACATTAAAACTAATGAGGAAACGGGTCGAGAGAGAGAGAGAGAGAGAGAGAGAGAGAGAGAGAGAGAGAGAGAGAGAGTTTTAGAAAAGATGGGCACATTTTCTTGAATAGAAATTGAAAGCTTTATTTGTATTGTGGTTTTGATTCTCAAAAAAAAAAAATCAATGTTAGACACCTGATTGGTTACTGAGTTTTGATAGTTCAAAACTTGTTAAGTGCAATTTGTGTCTGCTGTGTATAAGATGTGTCAGTACACTGAGCAGATGACACTTTCTATTCTTTCTTGTCATTTTTTTATGTTTTATTATGGCCAGGCAAGAGTAGAGGCACGGCTTTTCAGAGGTTGATGGACTCGGTGCTGCGCGACCTCGCTTTCGTTTCTGTTTACCTGGACGACATCTTGGTGGCTAGTTCTTCAGTTGAGGAGCATTTTTCACACCTAAAGCAAGTTTTTCAGCGCCTTGAGCAGGGGTGGGCAATTTTTTTTCCGAAGGGGCCAAATGAGAAGCAGAAAATATTGTGGAGGGCCTTGCCAAAAGTTTAAACTCTATTCTGCATATGAATTTTATTTCTAAATTGAAAGCAGTAAATGGCATTGTTTACACATGCTGGTAAGTGTCTGTGTTATTATTAGGTAAAGACTGTCTATTAAGACATCACAATGTCTTTGTATGCCAAATATCATTAACAAGATATGTCACATTATGATTGTCAAACTGCCAAGCTGTGCAGACAAAAAGTAATAGTGAACACACATTTGGGTATTTTCTTGTTCAGTGAGAGAAATCTAGCCTTTTCTGCCCTTTAACGAGTGCATCAAAGTCAGGTTGAATGTCTAAGGTGGAGATGCGAAGCACAGCTGACAGATGATCATCAGTAAGAGAGGATCTGAACCTGGATTTGGTAAACTTCATTACTGAGAATGTTTGTTCACATATGTAGGTAGATCCAAACAGAACCAACATCTTCTGAGCATGTCTCCTCATGTTTGGAAAGTTCTCCTCCTTAAGAGATGAGTAGAACTCCAGCAGTGATGCTGACTTAAAGTGCTCTGCCAGTACTGTGTCAGACTGCAGGTCAATGAGCTCCAGCTGAACATCACTGGGTGCATCATCTACTCTGCAGGCAAAGGGAGAGGAAACCAGGTGCATTTCATCCTCAATGTTTTTACAATCATCAAATCGCCTTAAAAACTCACCATGCAAATCTCCTAACATGGATGAGTACCTGCAGAGATGATTAGCTGATGGTCTGACTTCTTTAAGGGTTTGCATGTGAGTGAGAGTGTTGTTCTGTAGTTGACTTGAAAGAAACAGCAACTTTCTCATAAAAGCCTTCACCAGGTTATGCATGTCATGAACGAAAAGGCCCTTGCCTTGCAGTTTAGTGCTCAGTTCATTCATCAGTGCCGTCACATCAACAGCAAATGCAAAATCTGCCATCCAGTTCATATCTGAAAGCTCGGGGATGTTTTTGCCTTTCATCTCACAAAACTCTTGAATCTCTGTTTTCAGGTCCCAAAATCTTTTGAGCACTTTGCCCGGACTGAGCCATCTGACAGCTGTGTGGTACATGATGTCACCATGTTCATTCTCATGCTCCTCTAAAAGTGCAACAAACTGCCTGTGATTTAATGCTCGTGCCCTGATAAAGTTAACCGTTTTTGTTACAACATCAATAACATGGTTAAGTTTTAGCACAGACCTGCACAGTACATGCTGATGTATAATACAATGTATCAACACTAAATGATGCTCTGTGCCGAGTTCAGTCACTTTATCTTGGATCTGTTTCAAAAGTCCGACATGTTTTCCTGTCATATTCGGACAACCATCAGTAGTGACGCCTACCAGTTTGTCCCATTTCAGTCCAAGCTTGACCATGCATGCATCGACCTCCTTGAACAGATCACTTCCCGTTGTCGTTCCTTTTATTGACCTCAATGCTGCCAGCTCCTCCGTAATCTTGAAGTCCTGCCTTATTCCCCGGAGAAACACCAGTAACTGGGCAGTGTCACGGACACCACAGCTCTCATCCAAAGCCAAAGAGAAAAAGTCAAAACTTTCAACTCCACTTTTGAGCTGACATTCGAGATTCTCCGCGATTCCTTCCACCCTTCTGGTGACGGTTCGCCTGGACAGCGGGACTTTTTCAAATGCTTCTTTATTCTCAGGGCATATTAGCGCGGCAGAGTCCACCAAGCACTCTTTCACAAACTCGCCATCCGAGAACGGCTTGCTGTTTTTAGCTATTTTGTGGGATATGACGAAGCTGGTCTTGGTCGCTGCATCCTGGGCTGTGTGTAGTTTGCTAAAACAGCCTTGTTGTTTTGCTAGCTTTGCTAGCAAGTCTTCTGATATTCGCGCTCTCTCAGCCTCCGCCAAGTGTCTGTATTTCTCCGCGTGTTTTGTCTCATAATGCTGACTCACATTGTACTCCTTAAACACGGCGACGTGCTCTCCACAAACTAAACAGACGGGTTTACCACCGACTTCAGTAAACAAATATTTAGTGCTCCAAATCTTCTTGAAATTTCGGCCTTCAGCATCCACCTTTCTTTTCTTGACGTGCCCGTACATCATTGAGGGGCGACAATCACATGCACTGATTGACTTGTTTTACGGGTTACGTATACGACGTACGTAGGTTACGTACACTGTACATAAATAAACAGGCTTCAAAGTAAAAGCATTTCCGTTTTAGTTTATAGAGCCGATGGTTTTAGTCCACACATTAAAATTCGAAAGAAGCTTTTGTTTTCTTAATTCTAAGCAACCTTTCGCGGGCCGGTCAGAATCGGGTCACGGGCCGCATTTGGCCCGCGGGCCTTAAAATGCCCAGGTCTGGCCTTGAGGAACATG
Source organism: Blennius ocellaris (assembly GCF_963422515.1). Taxonomy (NCBI): domain Eukaryota; kingdom Metazoa; phylum Chordata; class Actinopteri; order Blenniiformes; family Blenniidae; genus Blennius; species Blennius ocellaris. The sequence goes on along the minus strand of NC_137651.1, from coordinate 1,364,452 downwards.
GCAATTGTCAACCCTGCTAAGTGCCAGTTTGGTCTGCCTGTGATTGCCTTTTTGGGTCATCGTATTTCAACTCAGGGTGCCATTCCATTGCCTTCTAAGGTGCAAGCGGTGACAGATTTCCCTCGTCCAGCCTCGGTTAAGGCCCTGCAGGAGTTTTTGGGCATGATTAATTTCTACAACCTTTCATATTGAGATTACAACTATATACCAAATAAAGGTTTTATCAGCTCTATCAATTACAATGGTCAAATTGTCTCAATGGCTACAGACAGAAAATCGTGGATTTAAATCCACCTGGAGGTGTTTGTGGAATTAACTTGTGTGTGCATGTGTTTCCTCAGGGTTCTCTGGTTTTCTTTCATAGTCCAATTAAATGCATGTTAATGGTAATACTAAACTGACTCTCTGTGTATGTCCCGTGGTAGACTGATGACGTGTTCTGTTTCTTTTGAAACGTATTTTCAGTGACGTCCAGACAAGACGTCAATATAATGTTCAAGAAAGACGTCTCAAAAAACTTTCATTCAGGCTCTTCTGAGGAAGTCTTCTGGATGTCTAGAGACATCGTCTTTAGTTGTGTTCTGGACCTACATGTTGACACAAAGAACAGTGGCTGTGTAAAACACATTGGTTACTGTGGAACTGTGCTGTGTATTCATCAACAACATCTCACATGTTGGAAGATAAACAAGAGCACGGAGCAACATTTTATCAAAAATAATTTATTTATGAAAAATTATTCATTAGAATAAATTGGTTATTTATCAAATAATAATGACATTGGGCCACCACCAGCTAAACTGGAAATAGTTAATGCCAAAAAAAGTGTTATTTAAATTGATTAATGTTTCTCTTTAGATATAACAATCTTGAATAACAGGGAAGGTGTGAGATTCGAGCGCAGGCTGTTTCAAACCAGTGAACAAGGACCGCTTGACCCCGTCAGCTAGAAAGGGTATGTACTGGGTTTCAGAAGATGGCAGTGCCTCGAAGTCAGTGGGGACGCGCACTGGGTGGATGTCTGTGACTCACCCCCCCCTTTTGTGCGAGTCCCTTGCGAAGATCGTGTGATAATCGCGGGAGACCTCCTCATACAAATGCATCTCCTTGTTTCTGTTGTGGTAAAGTGCGAGCCTCAGCAGAGCGTTGCTCGGTCTTTGACTCGAAGCCTGAATAAGGTTCTTCTGGTACAGACATGGTCTGTTTACCTGAAATGTCTGTATTCTCTGGTTGAGTCATTGGAGCGTGCACAACCATGTCACCTTCGGTGCTCGGTTTTGTACCCTGAAGAACCTGTTCAAGGTTAACATGGTGAGCGCTGGTGATGGTTTTGGTTGTGGAAATGAGGAGAGTTGTGTCATGCGTGTCGTCGCTGGTGAGGGACGAAGGCAGATTGTCAATGAGATGAGAATTAGTTCAAGATTGTGGAATGAACTGTCAGTTAACATCTCTAAAGGTGGAAATGCGGTCACTTTAATCTGACCAGGTGTCAGATTTTGGACCCGTGGGTTGGCTGAACGATTGCTGTTAGAAGCTGGGTGGCCTAGTTCTTAGCCAATGGGAGTCGGGCTGACGACTTGGGACCAAAGGCACCGTTTGGTGGCAGCGAGTCGGTTTAGGATGTCCTGACCAATAAGCAGTTCTTCTGTGTCCAGATCAGTGACGTGGATGGGATGCGTCGCTGACATGTCCTGGAAAGCTGTTGACCCAGACACATTGAGTGATGTGGTGCAAGTCCTGAGTGAAGCCTCGGTTGTTTATGCTACACTCTTCCACCTGAAGTGGCTTTCCTTAAGTGGCATGCGCAAGCGTGGTTCTAGCAACCCGTGCGAAGGTGTCTGAACACATGAGGGGGATTTCTGACCCAGTACCAAGCAGTGAGAGAGTGTCAACAACCCCTACCACCACTGAAGTGTATCTGTGGTTGGCATAGCCAAGATTACCCAAGAATGTCAAATGGGCCTCTTTCACCTCCTGGATCTCCTCCTCCTGCCAAAATGAACTTTGTGTGCGGAGGGGAGGGGCCAAGTCATGCGGTCAGGGGGAGCCAGGTCCCTTCTTACCAGGCGGGTTCAGGTGCTGCTTCACCACTCTGATGCAGGTTTTAATCCACTGTGGGACATCTGCATCCCAGTTGTTTTGAGTCTGACCTCAGCCTCGGTTTTTAGACTTACCTCTCCTCACCTGAGACCTCAGGACACCTGCATCACCATCATAGTTTTCACCTGAACGGTGGTGCAGCTCCCACACCATCTGCGCATGTTTGCGGAGGTCTTTCATGGTGGGGTTTTTGGTCCTGCAGAAAAGGGCGACATCGATCCACACACTGTTGTGGAGGTTGTTAACGAAGAGGGACTTAAAAGTCTGGTCTTTGTCCAATCCTGGTGCATTGTGGCCTTGGAAGTAGGCAGCCCTTAGGCACCTATAAATACTATCTGGGAGTCTCCGCCCCCTTTTGAGTGATTGTAAATGCACCAAAGTTTGCAGAGGCAGGATCATTGTGCAGATGATCCTGCTTCCCTAAGCGCATGACAGAGGGCTGAGTAATGGTCTCTGATGGCAGATGGGAGGGACTCTATGTAAACATGGACACTCCTGGATGTCATCTTCCAGAGAAGCGTAAGCTTCTCTCGGGACGAAGGATGAGGCAGGTTGAAGAGGCAGCGTTCAACCTCCACCAGGTTGTCCGCTACACGAATCTCCGGGTTGTTTGGTTTGAACTGCTCTATGTCCTCTGCAAGGGACTCAAGCTGGCTGGTCCAAAGACCAGGTACCCTTGGGATATCGGAATGGTCAGAGTCATCTGAGCTAGAACATCCTGGTTCTCTCCGGTGGAGAGAGTGAGGGAGCTGATAGCACTGTCAGGTGCTGGAAAATGACAATGTTCCTTCTCCTGAAAAGGAGTGAAAGAGCTGCGAGACCACGTGGTGGTGCGGCTGAGAGCACTGATGGATGTGTGTCATAGCAACTCGCTGTTGAGGTTTCTTCTCTCCTGTGTAGACAGGCATAGAAGACCGGTGACAACAGTCTTCAACTGGGTCATGTGGCTCCCGAGGTATCTTTGCTCTGAGCACGCAGTGTCTCTGACGACTCATGGTAGGAGTCACGCAAAAGCTGTGTTTCGAAAAGTGCGAAAATGTTGTTAATGCACCTGTGGCTTTCACTTCTGTAGTCTATACAAATTGTAACCTCGCAACTGCAACACAGTGTTTTTAGCACCTTGGGTGAGCAATAGTCGTGTTAGTGTACATTTATCTGGGTAGATACTTGAATAGTGAAAGTACGAGTTTCTCCTAATGAAATTAAAACTTTATTCTAAAAACATACTCAGTATCTCGTCTGAAGCATCTTTTCGGCCACCACTGATGAAAAAGACCATAACAGTCAAATCCAGCATAATAAAAGAGGTTGAAACTGCTTTAACCTTATAAACACTTCATGTTTAAACTTGAATTGAAAAGTACCAGTTTGCTCTAAGGAAATAAAAACTTAATTCCAAAATTACTCTATATCCCGTGTGGAGCATCATTTCGGCCACTCCTAATGAAATGAAAATAGCAGTTACTCCACTAAATATAATTGGTTGAAAGTACTTGCAACTGCTAAGTCCATCATGTTTAAACTTGAATTGAGAAAGTACTAGTTTGTTCTAAGGAAATAAAAACTTTCTTCCAAAATTACTCTATATCCCGTGTGGAGCAGCATTTCGGCCACTCCTGATGAAATGAAAATAGCAGTTACTCCACTAAATATAATTGTTTGAAAGTGCTTGAACCTGATAAACACATCATTTAACCTTGAATTGAGAAAGTACTAGTTTGTTCTAATGAAATAAAACTTTATTCCAAAATCACTCTATATCCCGTGAGGAGCATCATTTCGGCCACTACTGATGAAATGAAAATAGCAGTTACTCCACTAAATAAAACTGGTTGAATCTGCTTGAACCTGATAAACACATCATTTAACCTTGAATTGAGAAAGTACTAGTTTGTTCTAAGGAAATAAAAACTTTATTCCAAAATCACTCTATATCCCGTGAGGAGCATCATTTCGGCCACTACTGATGAAATGAAAATAGCAGTTACTCCACTAAATAAAACTGGTTGAAACTGCTTGAACCTGATAAACACATCATTTAACCTTGAATTGAGAAAGTACTAGTTTGTTCTAATGAAATAAAAACTTTCTTCCAAAATTACTCTATATCCCGTGTGGAGCATCATTTCGGCCACTCCTGATGAAATGAAAATAGCAGTTACTCCACTAAATAAAACTGATTGAAACTGCTTGAACCTGATAAACACATCATTTAACCTTGAATTGAGAAAGTACTAGTTTGTTCTAAGGAAATAAAAACTTTATTCCAAAATCACTCTATATCCCGTGAGGAGCATCATTTCGGCCACTCCTGATGAAATGAAAATAGCAGTTACTCCACTAAATATAATTGGTTGAAAGTACTTGCAACTGCTAAGTCCATCATGTTTAAGCTTGAATTGAGAAAGTACTAGTTTATTCTAAGGAAATAAAAACTTTCTTCCAAAATTACTCTATATCCCGTGTGGAGCATCATTTCGGCCACTCCTGATGAAATGCAAATAGCAGTTACTCCACTAAATAAAACTGGTTGAAACTGCTTGAACCTGATAAACACATCATTTAACCTTGAATTGAGAAAGTACTAGTTTGTTCTAATGAAATAAAAACTTTATTCCAAAATCACTCTATATCCCGTGAGGAGCACCATTTCGGCCACTACTGATGAAATGAAAATAGCAGTTACTCCACTAAATAAAACTGGTTGAAACTGCTTGAACCTGATAAACAGATCATTTAAAAGTTGAATAGTGAGAGTTTAGTATGTTTCGTGAAATACAAACTTTATTCTAAAAACACACTCAGTATCTCGTCTGAAGCATTTTTTCGGCCACAACTGATGAGAAGACCATAAGCAGTCAAATCCAGCATAATGAAACTGCTTAAACCTGATAAACACTTCATGTTTAAACTTGAATAGTGAAAGTATGACTATGGTCTAGTAAAATACAAACTTTATTCTAAAAACCAACTCTCAAGCTCCTCATCCTATCTCTAAGGGTGCGCTCAGCCACCCTACGCAGGAAGCTCACTTCAACCGCTTGTATCCGGGATCTCGTTCTTTCGGTCATGACCCATAGTTCATGGCTGTGGTGGAGGCAATAACTCGGGTCTGGGAGGAGTTTGGAGAGGCCATGGAAGAGGACTTTCGGTCTGCCCCGAGGAAATTCTGGCAAACCGACTCCATGCTCCGGGAGCATGGAGTCCGGGGCCCTTCATCCCTGCAACATCGCGTGACGCGGGGACGGTACCTCTGGACAGGCAGAATGGGGTCGTGGTCCCTCTCTTCAAGGAGGGGGATCGGAGGGTGTGTTCCAACTACAGAGGGATCACACTCCTCAGCCTCCCCAGGAAAGTCTATTCCAGTGTACTGGAGTGGAGGGTCCGGCCGTTAGTCAAACCTTGGATCCAAGAGGAATAATGCGGTTTTCATTCTGGTCGTGGAACACTGGACCAGCTCTATACCCTCCACCAGCTGCTTGAGGGTTCATGGGAGTTTGCCCAACCAGTCCACATGTGTTTTCTGGATCTTGAGAAGGCGTTCGACCGCGTCCCCTGAGACATCCTGTGGGGGGGTGCTCCGGGAGCATGGAGTCCGGGGCCCTTTGTTAAGCGCTGTTCGGTCTTTGTATTCCCGGAACAGGAGTTTGGTTTGCATTGGCAGCAATAAGTCGGACCTGTTTGCAGTGGTTTCACCTGATCCGCCAGTGGCAGACAGAAAAAAGCATTAGCCAAATCTATACAAGAGAAAAATCTATGTTCAGGTGAGAGATGTGACAACGCAGTTTTGAGATGTCTGGAATCTCGTTTCTCTGCACATGTTGCCGGGACCGGCAGCCAGGGGGGACTCGGCTGAGATCCTCAACACCAGCCCCTGGGTACTTCTCAGGGTGATAAAGAGGAAGTGGTCCGAGCCCAGGTGAACGGGTCGATTTAAGGTCGTCGAGAGGACGTCTCACGCTGTTCGGCTGAGTGACAAAGGCTCCCCAGGAAAGTCTATTCCAGGGTACTGGAGAGGAGGGTCCGGCCGTTAGTCGAACCCTGGATAAAAGAGGAACAATGCGGTGCCATCTGTCGCAGTGTACTCTGGCGGGAGAACCACATCGCACTCTTCAGGAGACCTCCATCCATCTGAAGCAAGTTGCCCCTGGATCGGCTGATCCAGGAGACAGCTCCACACGTCAAAGGGCGGAATAATCCCTGTACACCGAAGTAAGAAGAACACAGAGAAGTAGACGACAGCAAGGGAGGAGGTGAAATAGCGCTCCTCTCTGTTCATGTGACGTGCCAAGTCCATCCATCCATCCATCCATTTTCTGCCGCTTATCCGGGGCCGCGTCGCGGAGGCAACTCTGCTCAGACTTCCCTCACCCCAGACACTTCCTCCAGCTCTTCCGGTGGCACCCCAAGGCGTTCCCAGGCCAGCCGAGAGACAGGGCAACTCCAGAGAGAGAGGGCAACTCCAGAGCAGTGGAGTATCCAGCCCCCGTCGAGGAGCTGGGTTCCGGAGTCCAAGCTGTAAGTGGAGGCGAGCCCGACTATATCTAGACGGTATCTCTCAGCCTCCCTCACAAGCTCGGGCTCCTTCCCCCCCAGCGAGGTCACATTCCATGTCCCAATAGCCAGATTCTGTGGCCGGGGATCGGGTCGTCGAGGCCTCTGCCGTCGACTGCCCCCCAATCCACAATGCACCCAACCCCTACGGCAGCCTCTGTAGGTGGTGGGCCCACAGGAGGGGCAAGTCCCCCGACAACATAGCTCCGAGGGTCATTCGGGTGCTCAAACTCCCCCACCACGACAAGGTTGCAGTTCAAGGGGGAGTCACCACCGTTTAAAAGTTTTGTATGTTGCTATTTGAGTATATGATTGTTGATTTTGCTTACATATGACCTCTATTATACGAAGAGTGCCTCATACTGTATTGACACTAATTATTGACCTCTGGGGTCAGAGGTCAAAAGGGGAATTGAAGGAATATAGTGGTTGAACATTTGTTTTCTGTGTGACAACTGGACATATTGTATTCAGTTGTGTTTCTACACTACTGGGGTTTCTCCCACTGCCCAAGTTGGGAAAACACAGCTATAAATCCATGTTCAGGGACATTCCAAGTTGGTTGGCGATGTCTCCTCAGTGCTCTACTTGCAAAAACATGGTCAAGGTAAGATTGGATCAACAGATAAGAGGTCAGAGGTCACTTTGTCCCACAGAACGTCAAGCTCTGAGAAGAACCAGTTTGAAGCAGTTTTGGGAACAAAGGAATAGCAAATTCACTATAGCAACGCATACATCACGAGGAACCGACCAATGTGAGGTTGAGGTGGTGTATGCAAATGTATAAATATGAACCACGTGTTGCAGTTGTGCCCTTCTTCATTGTAAACCTGGCCTGCATACTTGGGTCTGCAAGGAAGAACGGTCTGAGCTCGTATTATGTAATCTGATATATGTATTTTTGTAATCTCTTGTTTGTGTGATTATTAAATTCACTATTGAAGAAATTAACTCTGTTCCTGCCTCTCCCGGATCAAACGAACAAGCAGGAATTCAGGGGAACACAGGAACGAATTCCAACACTAAGCATCTCTACCTAAAGTCAGTAACACGATTTCTCTAGATTAAACCAGTCTGAGATGCTATATCTAAAGACAGTAACGGGATTGATTGTTTTTTTTTTTTTTTTTTTTTTTAATTAAACCAGCCTGAGCAGCTCCATCTAGAGACAGTAACGTGATTTTCTAAATCAAACCAGCCTGAGCAGCACCATCTAGAGACAGTAACGTGATTTTCTAAATCAAACCAGCCTGATCAACTCTATCTAAAGACAGTAATGTGATTTTCTAGATCAAACCAGCCTGATCACCTCTATCTAAAGACAGTAATGTGATTTTCTAGATCAAACCAGCCTGATCACCTCTATCTAAAGGCAGTAACACGATTTGTCTAGATTAAACCAGCCTGAGCAGCTCTATCTTAAGAAAATAACATGATTTTTTTCTCAATTAAACCAGCCTGAGCAGCTCTATCTTAAAGGAGTACAGTAGGATTTTCCCGAATTTTAGGAAAGAACCGCCCTCTCCACCTTTTGAAAAATGCACGCAAAGCTCTACCTGCTCCCGAGATGGAACGCCTACTAAAACGTGTGCGAGAGACATGAACGAGCCCAGTTCTCCTCGTGCACGCACTGTTTACAAGTCACAAGTCAGCATTGACACGATTTTCCTCGATTAAACCATGGTCCAAGTGGAGGAACGTGGGAGCAGCGCTTCAAAGGGTTGAGTGGAAATCTCCACCAACGGCTGATCCCACGTTTCATCGGGCTCATCCATCCCTCCGGACAGGGCCTCACAGCCAGAGACAGGTGAGCCGTTTAGGGACTATTCAGTAACAAGAACTTAGAGCTGTGATTTCACTTGTATATAAGTTAAAGATGTAAAGCAAAGTTGGACTCTTCAGGTGATGAAATATACATTAAATGTCCACCAATGACTGTTGAGATGGTTGATCATTTAGTTTTAAACGTAGTAAACATAGAAAATACTGTGGCTGGTTATTGTGATTAAATTAAATTACATCTCACAACAAAACATGCTTTTAAAATAACAAAGACATTTGATCCAAATTACATTGAATTTAATACAAGAGACCCATTCTACAAAACAAACCTTTCCTCCTGCAATTAGCCTTTCAATACCACCTCACTCCGTGTGTGTTGTCCTCACAATCAATCAAAGTGATCTGGTGTCTCCTGGTGTTGATCTTAAGAGTCTCTCAACTTGTGGAACCTGTGCATTTAACACTTTTCTTTTGTCTACAGTGTGTTGTGGGAATCTCCCAGAACCTGTATCTCGCCCACCTTGCTGCTCCTCCTGTCACCTGCAGTACAAGGTGATTTCGTCGGTCCACTTCTGGCTCTAAAGACTCTTCTGGCTGTTTGTACCTACATGAACATCATTACATGCAGCTTGTTTACCAGAGCTTTACTTCAAGTCATTGCACAGCTAGAAAACTTTAGTTTAGTAAGTCTCAGTAAGGTCTGAGTGTGTATCACATGTTTAGGTGCAACCAGGGTTGGGTAGTCATGGAATACATGTAACAGTGTTACATAATTAGGATACAAAAAACATATAACTGTAATCTGTTACAGTACATAAAAAAATGTGTAATCTCGTTACAGGTATGCTCGATAAAAACTGGGATTACTGAGCAGGATTACAGTAGAAATCCGATGGAATAAACTAGAAATGCAGCTGTCACATGCGCCATGCACTGGCATTGCGACACTTCCCGACGCTTTCAGGCTGACAATCCATGCTTTGCCATGGATTCTGCAGACAGTTGCTTTCATCACTATGTTTTAAAGTCGGAGAAATCTCTTAACCTCTCTGTACAATGCAAACTATGTCTCCCAGCCGTGAAAGTGCTGTGAACGTCCAGGAACTGGACATCTCACCTGAAGAAACATAGAAACATAAAACCTGCTCACTTTCACTGATACACACATGGACTCTGTTTACTAGCTCGTAACATGCTTCCTACCTGTTCTCAATACGTTTAGAGGCTCTTGTGTTTTAGGGATTAATTGGGGCGACACGTGCCATCACTTTTTTCTTTTTACTCAATGAGTGATTCCTGCTGCCAGATACAGCCTCTCATCAAACATTCACATTTATTCCGGAAAAAAAACAACATTAAAACTAATGAGGAAACGGGTCGAGAGAGAGAGAGAGAGAGAGAGAGAGAGAGAGAGAGAGAGAGAGAGAGAGAGAGCGAGAGAGAGAGAGAGAGAGAGAGTTTTAGAAAAGATGGGCACATTTTCTTGAATAGAAATTGAAAGCTTTATTTGTATTGTGGTTTTGATTCTCAAAAAAAAAAAAAATCAATGTTAGACACCTGATTGGTTACTGAGTTTTGATAGTTCAAAACTTGTTAAGTGCAATTTGTGTCTGCTGTGTATAAGATGTGTCAGTACACTGAGCAGATGACACTTTCTATTCTTTCTTGTCATTTTTTTATGTTTTATTATGGCCAGGCAAGAGTAGAGGCACGGCTTTTCAGAGGTTGATGGACTCTGTGCTGCGCGACCTCGCTTTCGTTTCTGTTTACCTGGACGACATCTTGGTGGCTAGTTCTTCAGTTGAGGAGCATTTTTCACACCTAAAGCAAGTTTTTCAGCGCCTTGAGCAGGGGTGGGCAATTTTTTTTCCGAAGGGGCCAAATGAGAAGCAGAAAATATTGTGGAGGGCCTTGCCAAAAGTTTAAACTCTATTCTGCATATGAATTTTATTTCTAAATTGAAAGCAGTAAATGGCATTGTTTACACATGCTGGTAAGTGTCTGTGTTATTATTAGGTAAAGACTGTCTATTAAGACATCACAATGTCTTTGTATGCCAAATATCATTAACAAGATATGTCACATTATGATTGTCAAACTGCCAAGCTGTGCAGACAAAAAGTAATAGTGAACACACATTTGGGTATTTTCTTGTTCAGTGAGAGAAATCTAGCCTTTGCTGCCCTTTAACGAGTGCATCAAAGTCAGGTTGAATGTCTGAGGTGGAGATGCGAAGCACAGCTGACAGATGATCATCAGTAAGAGAGGATCTGAACCTGGATTTGGTAAACTTCATTACTGAGAATGTTTGTTCACATATGTAGGTAGATCCAAACAGAACCAACATCTTCTGAGCATGTCTCCTCATGTTTGGAAAGTTCTCCTCCTTAAGAGATGAGTAGAACTCCAGCAGTGATGCTGACTTAAAGTGCTCTGCCAGTACTGTGTCAGACTGCAGGTCAATGAGCTCCAGCTGAACATCACTGGGTGCATCATCTACTCTGCAGGCAAAGGGAGAGGAAACCAGGTGCATTTCATCCTCAATGTTTTTACAATCATCAAATCGCCTTAAAAACTCACCATGCAAATCTCCTAACATGGATGAGTACCTGCAGAGATGATTAGCTGATGGTCTGACTTCTTTAAGGGTTTGCATGTGAGTGAGAGTGTTGTTCTGTAGTTGACTTGAAAGAAACAGCAACTTTCTCATAAAAGCCTTCACCAGGTTATGCATGTCATGAACGAAAAGGCCCTTGCCTTGCAGTTTAGTGCTCAGTTCATTCATCAGTGCCGTCACATCAACAGCAAATGCAAAATCTGCCATCCAGTTCATATCTGAAAGCTCGGGGATGTTTTTGCCTTTCATCTCACAAAACTCTTGAATCTCTGTTTTCAGGTCCCAAAATCTTTTGAGCACTTTGCCCGGACTGAGCCATCTGACAGCTGTGTGGTACATGATGTCACCATGTTCATTCTCATGCTCCTCTAAAAGTGCAACAAACTGCCTGTGATTTAATGCTCGTGCCCTGATAAAGTTAACCGTTTTTGTTACAACATCAATAACATGGTTAAGTTTTAGCACAGACCTGCACAGTACATGCTGATGTATAATACAATGTATCAACACTAAATGATGCTCTGTGCCGAGTTCAGTCACTTTATCTTGGATCTGTTTCAAAAGTCCGACATGTTTTCCTGTCATATTCGGACAACCATCAGTAGTGACGCCTACCAGTTTGTCCCATTTCAGTCCAAGCTTGACCATGCATGCATCGACCTCCTTGAACAGATCACTTCCCGTTGTCGTTCCTTTTATTGACCTCAATGCTGCCAGCTCCTCCGTAATCTTGAAGTCCTGCCTTATTCCCCGGAGAAACACCAGTAACTGGGCAGTGTCACGGACACCACAGCTCTCATCCAAAGCCAAAGAGAAAAAGTCAAAACTTTCAACTCCACTTTTGAGCTGACATTCGAGATTCTCCGCGATTCCTTCCACCCTTCTGGTGACGGTTCGCCTGGACAGCGGGACTTTTTCAAATGCTTCTTTATTCTCAGGGCATATTAGCGCGGCAGAGTCCACCAAGCACTCTTTCACAAACTCGCCATCCGAGAACGGCTTGCTGTTTTTAGCTATTTTGTGGGATATGACGAAGCTGGTCTTGGTCGCTGCATCCTGGGCTGTGTGTAGTTTGCTAAAACAGCCTTGTTGTTTTGCTAGCTTTGCTAGCAAGTCTTCTGATATTCGCGCTCTCTCAGCCTCCGCCAAGTGTCTGTATTTCTCCGCGTGTTTTGTCTCATAATGCTGACTCACATTGTACTCCTTAAACACGGCGACGTGCTCTCCACAAACTAAACAGACGGGTTTACCACCGACTTCAGTAAACAAATATTTAGTGCTCCAAATCTTCTTGAAATTTCGGCCTTCAGCATCCACCTTTCTTTTCTTGACGTGCCCGTACATCATTGAGGGGCGACAATCACATGCACTGATTGGCTTGTTTTACGGGTTACGTATACGACGTACGTAGGTTACGTACACTGTACATAAATAAACAGGCTTCAAAGTAAAAGCATTTCCGTTTTAGTTTATAGAGCCGATGGTTTTAGTCCACACATTAAAATTCGAAAGAAGCTTTTGTTTTCTTAATTCTAAGCAACCTTTCGCGGGCCGGTCAGAATCGGGTCACGGGCCGCATTTGGCCCGCGGGCCTTAAAATGCCCAGGTCTGGCCTTGAGGAACATGGCAATTGTCAACCCTGCTAAGTGCCAGTTTGGTCTGCCTGTGATTGCCTTTTTGGGTCATCGTATTTCAACTCAGGGTGCCATTCCATTGCCTTCTAAGGTGCAAGCGGTGACAGATTTCCCTCGTCCAGCCTCGGTTAAGGCCCTGCAGGAGTTTTTGGGCATGATTAATTTCTACAACCTTTCATATTGAGATTACAACTATATACCAAATAAAGGTTTTATCAGCTCTATCAATTACAATGGTCAAATTGTCTCAATGGCTACAGACAGAAAATCGTGGATTTAAATCCACCTGGAGGTGTTTGTGGAATTAACTTGTGTGTGCATGTGTTTCCTCAGGGTTCTCTGGTTTTCTTTCATAGTCCAATTAAATGCATGTTAATGGTAATACTAAACTGACTCTCTGTGTATGTCCCGTGGTAGACTGATGACGTGTTCTGTTTCTTTTGAAACGTATTTTCAGTGACGTCCAGACAAGACGTCAATATATTGTTCAAGAAAGACGTCTCAAAAAACTTTCATTCAGGCTCTTCTGAGGAAGTCTTCTGGATGTCTAGAGACATCGTCTTTAGTTGTGTTCTGGACCTACATGTTGACACAAAGAACAGTGGCTGTGTAAAACACATTGGTTACTGTGGAACTGTGCTGTGTATTCATCAACAACATCTCACATGTTGGAAGATAAACAAGAGCACGGAGCAACATTTTATCAAAAATAATTTATTTATGAAAAATTATTCATTAGAATAAATTGGTTATTTATCAAATAATAATGACATTGGGCCACCACCAGCTAAACTGGAAATAGTTAATGCCAAAAAAAGTGTTATTTAAATTGATTAATGTTTCTCTTTAGATATAACAATCTTGAATAACAGGGAAGGTGTGAGATTCGAGCGCAGGCTGTTTCAAACCAGTGAACCAGGACCGCTTGACCCCGTCAGCTAGAAAGGGTATGTACTGGGTTTCAGAAGATGGCAGTGCGTCGAAGTCAGTGGGGACGCGCACTGGGTGGATGTCTGTGACTCACCCCCCCCTTTTGTGCGAGTCCCTTGCGAAGATCGTGTGATAATCGCCGGAGACCTCCTCATACAAATGCATCTCCTTGTTTCTGTTGTGGTAAAGTGCGAGCCTCAGCAGAGCGTTGCTCGGTCTTTGACTCGAAGCCTGAATAAGGTTCTTCTGGTACAGATATGGTCTGTTTACCTGAAATGTCTGTATTCTCTGGTTGAGTCATTGGAGCGTGCACAACCATGTCACCTTCGGTGCTCGGTTTTGTACCCTGAAGAACCTGTTCAAGGTTAACATGGTGAGCGCTGGTGATGGTTTTGGTTGTGGAAATGAGGAGAGTTGTGTCATGCGTGTCGTCGCTGGTGAGGGACGAAGGCAGATTGTCAATGAGATGAGAATTAGTTCAAGATTGTGGAATGAACTGTCAGTTAACATCTCTAAAGGTGGAAATGCGGTCACTTTAATCTGGCCAGGTGTCAGATTTTGGACCCGTGGGTTGGCTGAACGATTGCTGTTAGAAGCTGGGTGGCCTAGTTCTTAGCCAATGGGAGTCGGGCTGACGACTTGGGACCAAAGGCGCCGTTTGGTGGCAGCGAGTCGGTTTAGGATGTCCTGACCAATAAGCAGTTCTTCTGTGTCCAGATCAGTGACGTGGATGGGATGCGTCGCTGACATGTCCTGGAAAGCTGTTGACCCAGACACATTGAGTGATGTGGTGCAAGTCCTGAGTGAAGCCTCGGTTGTTTATGCTACACTCTTCCACCTGAAGTGGCTTTCCTTAAGTGGCATGCGCAAGTGTGGTTCTAGCAACCCGTGCGAAGGTGTCTGAACACATGAGGGGGATTTCTGACCCAGTACCAAGCAGTGAGAGAGTGTCAACAACCCCTACCACCACTGAAGTGTATCTGTGGTTGGCATAGCCAAGATTACCCAAGAATGTCAAATGGGCCTCTTTCACCTCCTGGATCTCCTCCTCCTGCCAAAATGAACTTTGTGTGCGGAGGGGAGGGGCCAAGTCATGCGGTCAGGGGGAGCCAGGTCCCTTCTTACCAGGCGGGTTCAGGTGCTGCTTCACCACTCTGATGCAGGTTTTAATCCACTGTGGGACATCTGCATCCCAGTTGTTTTGAGTCTGACCTCAGCCTCGGTTTTTAGACTTACCTCTCCTCACCTGAGACCTCAGGACACCTGCATCACCATCATAGTTTTCACCTGAACGGTGGTGCAGCTCCCACACCATCTGCGCATGTTTGCGGAGGTCTTTCATGGTGGGGTTTTTGGTCCTGCAGAAAAGGGCGACATCGATCCACACACTGTTGTGGAGGTTGTTAACGAAGAGGGACTTAAAAGTCTGGTCTTTGTCCAATCCTGGTGCATTGTGGCCTTGGAAGTAGGCAGCCCTTAGGCACCTATAAATACTATCTGGGAGTCTCCGCCCCCTTTTGAGTGATTGTAAATGCACCAAAGTTTGCAGAGGCAGGATCATTGTGCAGATGATCCTGCTTCCCTAAGCGCATGACAGAGGGCTGAGTAATGGTCTCTGATGGCAGATGGGAGGGACTCTATGTAAACATGGACACTCCTGGATGTCATCTTCCAGAGAAGCGTAAGCTTCTCTCGGGACGAAGGATGAGGCAGGTTGAAGAGGCAGCGTTCAACCTCCACCAGGTTGTCCGCTACACGAATCTCCGGGTTGTTTGGTTTGAACTGCTCTATGTCCTCTGCAAGGGACTCAAGCTGGCTGGTCCAAAGACCAGGTACCCTTGGGATATCGGAATGGTCAGAGTCATCTGAGCTAGAACATCCTGGTTCTCTCCGGTGGAGAGAGTGAGGGAGCTGATAGCACTGTCAGGTGCTGGAAAATGACAATGTTCCTTCTCCTGAAAAGGAGTGAAAGAGCTGCGAGACCACGTGGTGGTGCGGCTGAGAGCACTGATGGATGTGTGTCATAGCAACTCGCTGTTGAGGTTTCTTCTCTCCTGTGTAGACAGGCATAGAAGACCGGTGACAACAGTCTTCAACTGGGTCATGTGGCTCCCGAGGTATCTTTGCTCTGAGCACGCAGTGTCTCTGACGACTCATGGTAGGAGTCACGCAAAAGCTGTGTTTCGAAAAGTGCGAAAATGTTGTTAATGCACCTGTGGCTTTCACTTCTGTAGTCTATACAAATTGTAACCTCGCAACTGCAACACAGTGTTTTTAGCACCTTGGGTGAGCAATAGTCGTGTTAGTGTACATTTATCTGGGTAGATACTTGAATAGTGAAAGTACGAGTTTCTCCTAATGAAATTAAAACTTTATTCTAAAAACATACTCAGTATCTCGTCTGAAGCATCTTTTCGGCCACCACTGATGAAAAGACCATAACAGTCAAATCCAGCATAATAAAAGAGGTTGAAACTGCTTTAACCTTATAAACACTTCATGTTTAAACTTGAATTGAAAAGTACCAGTTTGCTCTAAGGAAATAAAAACTTAATTCCAAAATTACTCTATATCCCGTGTGGAGCATCATTTCGGCCACTCCTAATGAAATGAAAATAGCAGTTACTCCACTAAATATAATTGGTTGAAAGTACTTGCAACTGCTAAGTCCATCATGTTTAAACTTGAATTGAGAAAGTACTAGTTTGTTCTAAGGAAATAAAAACTTTCTTCCAAAATTACTCTATATCCCGTGTGGAGCATCATTTCGGCCACTCCTGATGAAATGAAAATAGCAGTTACTCCACTAAATATAATTGTTTGAAAGTGCTTGAACCTGATAAACACATCATTTAACCTTGAATTGAGAAAGTACTAGTTTGTTCTAATGAAATAAAAACTTTATTCCAAAATCACTCTATATCCCGTGTGGAGCATCATTTCGGCCACTCCTGATGAAATGAAAATAGCAGTTACTCCACTAAATATAATTGGTTGAAAGTACTTGCAACTGCTAAGTCCATCATGTTTAAACTTGAATTGAGAAAGTACTAGTTTGTTCTAAGGAAATACAAACTTTATTCCAAAATTACTCTATATCCCGTGTGGAGCATCATTTCGGCCACTCCTGATGAAATGAAAATAGCAGTTACTCCACTAAATAAAACTGGTTGAAACTGCTTGAACCTGATAAACACATCATTTAACCTTGAATTGAGAAAGTACCAGTTTGTTCTAATGAAATAAAAACTTTATTCCAAAATCACTCTATATCCCGTGAGGAGCATCATTTCGGCCACTCCTGATGAAATGAAAATAGCAGTTACTCCACTAAATAAAACTGGTTGAAACTGCTTGAACCTGATAAACACATCATTTAACCTTGAATTGAGAAAGTACTAGTTTGTTCTAATGAAATAAAAACTTTATTCCAAAATCACTCTATATCTCGTGTGGAGCATCATTTCGGCCACTACTGATGAAATGAAAATAGCAGTTACTCCACTAAATATAATTGTTTGAAAGTGCTTGCAACTGCTATGTCCATCATGTTTTACCTTGAATTGAGAAAGTGCTAGTTTGTTCTAATGAAATAAAAACTTTATTCCAAAATCACTCTATATCCCGTGTGGAGCATCATTTCGGCCACTCCTGATGAAATGAAAATAGCAGTTACTCCACTAAATAAAACTGATTGAAACTGCTTGAACCTGATAAACACATCATTTAACCTTGAATTGAGAAAGTACTAGTTTGTTCTAAGGAAATAAAAACTTTATTCCAAAATCACTCTATATCCCGTGAGGAGCATCATTTCGGCCACTCCTGATGAAATGAAAATAGCAGTTACTCCACTAAATATAATTGGTTGAAAGTACTTGCAACTGCTAAGTCCATCATGTTTAAGCTTGAATTGAGAAAGTACTAGTTTATTCTAAGGAAATAAAAACTTTCTTCCAAAATTACTCTATATCCCGTGTGGAGCATCATTTCGGCCACTCCTGATGAAATGCAAATAGCAGTTACTCCACTAAATAAAACTGGTTGAAACTGCTTGAACCTGATAAACACATCATTTAACCTTGAATTGAGAAAGTACTAGTTTGTTCTAATGAAATAAAAACTTTATTCCAAAATCACTCTATATCCCGTGAGGAGCACCATTTCGGCCACTACTGATGAAATGAAAATAGCAGTTACTCCACTAAATAAAACTGCTTGAAACTGCTTGAACCTGATAAACAGATCATTTAAAAGTTGAATAGTGAGAGTTTAGTATGTTTCGTGAAATACAAACTTTATTCTAAAAACACACTCAGTATCTCGTCTGAAGCATTTTTTCGGCCACAACTGATGAGAAGACCATAAGCAGTCAAATCCAGCATAATGAAACTGCTTAAACCTGATAAACACTTCATGTTTAAACTTGAATAGTGAAAGTATGACTATGGTCTAGTAAAATACAAACTTTATTCTAAAAACCAACTCTCAAGCTCCTCATCCTATCTCTAAGGGTGCGCTCAGCCACCCTACGCAGGAAGCTCACTTCAACCGCTTGTATCCGGGATCTCGTTCTTTCGGTCATGACCCATAGTTCATGGCTGTGGTGGAGGCAATAACTCGGGTCTGGGAGGAGTTTGGAGAGGCCATGGAAGAGGACTTTCGGTCTGCCCCGAGGAAATTCTGGCAAACCGACTCCATGCTCCGGGAGCATGGAGTCCGGGGCCCTTCATCCCTGCAACATCGCGTGACGCGGGGACGGTACCTCTGGACAGGCAGAATGGGGTCGTGGTCCCTCTCTTCAAGGAGGGGGATCGGAGGGTGTGTTCCAACTACAGAGGGATCACACTCCTCAGCCTCCCCAGGAAAGTCTATTCCAGTGTACTGGAGTGGAGGGTCCGGCCGTTAGTCAAACCTTGGATCCAAGAGGAATAATGCGGTTTTCATTCTGGTCGTGGAACACTGGACCAGCTCTATACCCTCCACCAGCTGCTTGAGGGTTCATGGGAGTTTGCCCAACCAGTCCACATGTGTTTTCTGGATCTTGAGAAGGCGTTCGACCGCGTCCCCTGAGACATCCTGTGGGGGGGTGCTCCGGGAGCATGGAGTCCGGGGCCCTTTGTTAAGCGCTGTTCGGTCTTTGTATTCCCGGAACAGGAGTTTGGTTTGCATTGGCGGCAATAAGTCGGACCTGTTTGCAGTGGTTTCACCTGATCCGCCAGTGGCAGACAGAAAAAAGCATTAGCCAAATCTATACAAGAGAAAAATCTATGTTCAGGTGAGAGATGTGACAACGCAGTTTTGAGATGTCTGGAATCTCGTTTCTCTGCACATGTTGCCGGGACCGGCAGCCAGGGGGGACTCGGCTGAGATCCTCAACACCAGCCCCTGGGTACTTCTCAGGGTGATAAAGAGGAAGTGGTCCGAGCCCAGGTGAACGGGTCGATTTAAGGTCGTCGAGAGGACGTCTCACGCTGTTCGGCTGAGTGACAAAGGCTCCCCAGGAAAGTCTATTCCAGGGTACTGGAGAGGAGGGTCCGGCCGTTAGTCGAACCCTGGAAAAAAGAGGAACAATGCGGTGCCATCTGTCGCAGTGTACTCTGGCGGGAGAACCACATCGCACTCTTCAGGAGACCTCCATCCATCTGAAGCAAGTTGCCCCTGGATCGGCTGATCCAGGAGACAGCTCCACATGTCAAAGGGCGGAATAATCCCTGTACACCGAAGTAAGAAGAACACAGAGAAGTAGACGACAGCAAGGGAGGAGGTGAAATAGCGCTCCTCTCTGTTCATGTGACGTGCCAAGTCCATCCATCCATCCATCCATTTTCTGCCGCTTATCCGGGGCCGCGTCGCGGAGGCAACTCTGCTCAGACTTCCCTCACCCCAGACACTTCCTCCAGCTCTTCCGGTGGCACCCCAAGGCGTTCCCAGGCCAGCCGAGAGACAGGGCAACTCCAGAGAGAGAGGGCAACTCCAGAGCAGTGGAGTATCCAGCCCCCGTCGAGGAGCTGGGTTCCGGAGTCCAAGCTGTAAGTGGAGGCGAGCCCGACTATATCTAGACGGTATCTCTCAGCCTCCCTCACAAGCTCGGGCTCCTTCCCCCCCAGCGAGGTCACATTCCATGTCCCAATAGCCAGATTCTGTGGCCGGGGATCGGGTCGTCGAGGCCTCTGCCGTCGACTGCCCCCCAATCCACAATGCACCCAACCCCTACGGCAGCCTCTGTAGGTGGTGGGCCCACAGGAGGGGCAAGTCCCCCGACAACATAGCTCCGAGGGTCATTCGGGTGCTCAAACTCCCCCACCACGACAAGGTTGCAGTTCAAGGGGGAGTCACCACCTTTTAAAAGTTTTGTATGTTGCTATTTGAGTATATGATTGTTGATTTTGCTTACATATGACCTCTATTATACGAAGAGTGCCTCATACTGTATTGACACTAATTATTGACCTCTGGGGTCAGAGGTCAAAAGGGGAATTGAAGGAATATCGTGGTTGAACATTTGTTTTCTGTGTGACAACTGGACATATTGTATTCAGTTGTGTTTCTACACTACTGGGGTTTCTCCCACTGCCCAAGTTGGGAAAACACAGCTATAAATCCATGTTCAGGGACATTCCAAGTTGGTTGGCGATGTCTCCTCAGTGCTCTACTTGCAAAAACATGGTCAAGGTAAGATTGGATCAACAGATAAGAGGTCAGAGGTCACTTTGTCCCACAGAACGTCAAGCTCTGAGAAGAACCAGTTTGAAGCAGTTTTGGGAACAAAGGAATAGCAAATTCACTATAGCAACGCATACATCACGAGGAACCGACCAATGTGAGGTTGAGGTGGTGTATGCAAATGTATAAATATGAACCACGTGTTGCAGTTGTGCCCTTCTTCATTGTAAACCTGGCCTGCACACTTGGGTCTGCAAGGAAGAACGGTCTGAGCTCGTATTATGTAATCTGATATATGTATTTTTGTAATCTCTTGTTTGTGTGATTATTAAATTCACTATTGAAGAAATTAACTCTGTTCCTGCCTCTCCCGGATCAAACAAACAAGCAGGAATTCAGGGGAACACAGGAACGAATTCCAACACTAAGCATCTCTACCTAAAGTCAGTAACACGATTTCTCTAGATTAAACCAGTCTGAGATGCTATATCTAAAGACAGTAACGGGATTGATTGGTTTTTTTTTTGTTAAACCAGCCTGAGCAGCACCATCTAGAGACAGTAACGTGATTTTCTAAATCAAACCAGCCTGATCAGCTCTATCTAAAGACAGTAATGTGATTTTCTAGATCAAACCAGCCTGATCACCTCTATCTAAAGGCAGTAACACGATTTGTCTAGATTAAACCAGCCTGAGCAGCTCTATCTTAAGAAAATAACATGATTTTTTTCTCAATTAAACCAGCCTGAGCAGCTCTATCTTAAAGGAGTACAGTAGGATTTTCCCGAATTTTAGGAAAGAACCGCCCTCTCCACCTTTTGAAAAATGCACGCAAAGCTCTACCTGCTCCCGAGATGGAACGCCTACTAAAACGTGTGCGAGAGACATGAACGAGCCCAGTTCTCCTCGTGCACGCACAGTTTACAAGTCACAAGTCAGCATTGACACGATTTTCCTCGATTAAACCATGGTCCAAGTGGAGGAACGTGGGAGCAGCGCTTCAAAGGGTTGAGTGGAAATCTCCACCAACGGCTGATCCCACGTTTCATCGGGCTCATCGATCCCTCCGGACAGGGCCTCACAGCCAGAGACAGGTGAGCCGTTTAGGGACTATTCAGTAACAAGAACTTAGAGCTGTGATTTCACTTGTATATAAGTTAAAGATGTAAAGCAAAGTTGGACTCTTCAGGTGATGAAATATACATTAAATGTCCACCAATGACTGTTGAGATGGTTGATCATTTAGTTTTAAACGTAGTAAACATAGAAAATACTGTGGCTGGTTATTGTGATTAAATTAAATTACATCTCACAACAAAACATGCTTTTAAAATAACAAAGACATTTGATCCAAATTACATTGAATTTAATACAAGAGACCCATTCTACAAAACAAACCTTTCCTCCTGCAATTAGCCTTTCAATACCACCTCACTCCGTGTGTGTTGTCCTCACAATCAATCAAAGTGATCTGGTGTCTCCTGGTGTTGATCTTAAGAGTCTCTCAACTTGTGGAACCTGTGCATTTAACACTTTTCTTTTGTCTACAGTGTGTTGTGGGAATCTCCCAGAACCTGTATCTCGCCCACCTTGCTGCTCCTCCTGTCACCTGCAGTACAAGGTGATTTCGTCTGTCCACTTCTGGCTCTAAAGACTCTTCTGGCTGTTTGTACCTACATGAACATCATTACATGCAGCTTGTTTACCAGAGCTTTACTTCAAGTCATTGCACAGCTAGAAAACTTTAGTTTAGTAAGTCTCAGTAAGGTCTGAGTGTGTATCACATGTTTAGGTGCAACCAGGGTTGGGTAGTCATGGAATACATGTAACAGTGTTACATAATTAGGATACAAAAAACATATAACTGTAATCTGTTACAGTACATAAAAAAATGTGTAATCTCATTACAGGTATGCTCGATAAAAACTGGGATTACTGAGCAGGATTACAGTAGAAATCCGATGGAATAAACTAGAAATGCAGCTGTCACATGCGCCATGCACTGGCATTGCGACACTTCCCGACGCTTTCAGGCTGACAATCCATGCTTTGCCATGGATTCTGCAGACAGTTGCTTTCATCACTATGTTTTAAAGTCGGAGAAATCTCTTAACCTCTCTGTACAATGCAAACTATGTCTCCCAGCCGTGAAAGTGCTGTGAACGTCCAGGAACTGGACATCTCACCTGAAGAAACATAGAAACATAAAACCTGCTCACTTTCACTGATACACACATGGACTCTGTTTACTAGTTTTATTAGCTCGTAACATGCTTCCTACCTGTTCTCAATACGTTTAGAGGCTCTTGTGTTTTAGGGATTAATTGGGGCGACACGTGCCATCACTTTTTTCT
The DNA here is from genome assembly GCF_963422515.1 of Blennius ocellaris. Taxonomy (NCBI): domain Eukaryota; kingdom Metazoa; phylum Chordata; class Actinopteri; order Blenniiformes; family Blenniidae; genus Blennius; species Blennius ocellaris. The sequence continues at coordinate 1,341,815 of NC_137651.1, read as the reverse complement.
TTTTACTCAATGAGTGATTCCTGCTGCCAGATACAGCCTCTCATCAAACATTCACATTTATTCCGGAAAAAAAACAACATTAAAACTAATGAGGAAACGGGTCGAGAGAGAGAGAGAGAGAGAGAGAGAGAGAGAGAGAGAGAGAGAGAGAGAGAGAGAGAGAGAGAGAGAGAGAGAGTTTTAGAAAAGATGGGCACATTTTCTTGAATAGAAATTGAAAGCTTTATTTGTATTGTGGTTTTGATTCTCAAAAAAAAAAAATCAATGTTAGACACCTGATTGGTTACTGAGTTTTGATAGTTCAAAACTTGTTAAGTGCAATTTGTGTCTGCTGTGTATAAGATGTGTCAGTACACTGAGCAGATGACACTTTCTATTCTTTCTTGTCATTTTTTTATGTTTTATTATGGCCAGGCAAGAGTAGAGGCACGGCTTTTCAGAGGTTGATGGACTCTGTGCTGCGCGACCTCGCTTTCGTTTCTGTTTACCTGGACGACATCTTGGTGGCTAGTTCTTCAGTTGAGGAGCATTTTTCACACCTAAAGCAAGTTTTTCAGCGCCTTGAGCAGGGGTGGGCAATTTTTTTTCCGAAGGGGCCAAATGAGAAGCAGAAAATATTGTGGAGGGCCTTGCCAAAAGTTTAAACTCTATTCTGCATATGAATTTTATTTCTAAATTGAAAGCAGTAAATGGCATTGTTTACACATGCTGGTAAGTGTCTGTGTTATTATTAGGTAAAGACTGTCTATTAAGACATCACAATGTCTTTGTATGCCAAATATCATTAACAAGATATGTCACATTATGATTGTCAAACTGCCAAGCTGTGCAGACAAAAAGTAATAGTGAACACACATTTGGGTATTTTCTTGTTCAGTGAGAGAAATCTAGCCTTTTCTGCCCTTTAACGAGTGCATCAAAGTCAGGTTGAATGTCTAAGGTGGAGATGCGAAGCACAGCTGACAGATGATCATCAGTAAGAGAGGATCTGAACCTGGATTTGGTAAACTTCATTACTGAGAATGTTTGTTCACATATGTAGGTAGATCCAAACAGAACCAACATCTTCTGAGCATGTCTCCTCATGTTTGGAAAGTTCTCCTCCTTAAGAGATGAGTAGAACTCCAGCAGTGATGCTGACTTAAAGTGCTCTGCCAGTACTGTGTCAGACTGCAGGTCAATGAGCTCCAGCTGAACATCACTGGGTGCATCATCTACTCTGCAGGCAAAGGGAGAGGAAACCAGGTGCATTTCATCCTCAATGTTTTTACAATCATCAAATCGCCTTAAAAACTCACCATACAAATCTCCTAACATGGATGAGTACCTGCAGAGATGATTAGCTGATGGTCTGACTTCTTTAAGGGTTTGCATGTGAGTGAGAGTGTTGTTCTGTAGTTGACTTGAAAGAAACAGCAACTTTCTCATAAAAGCCTTCACCAGGTTATGCATGTCATGAACGAAAAGGCCCTTGCCTTGCAGTTTAGTGCTCAGTTCATTCATCAGTGCCGTCACATCAACAGCAAATGCAAAATCTGCCATCCAGTTCATATCTGAAAGCTCGGGGATGTTTTTGCCTTTCATCTCACAAAACTCTTGAATCTCTGTTTTCAGGTCCCAAAATCTTTTGAGCACTTTGCCCGGACTGAGCCATCTGACAGCTGTGTGGTACATGATGTCACCATGTTCATTCTCATGCTCCTCTAAAAGTGCAACAAACTGCCTGTGATTTAATGCTCGTGCCCTGATAAAGTTAACCGTTTTTGTTACAACATCAATAACATGGTTAAGTTTTAGCACAGACCTGCACAGTACATGCTGATGTATAATACAATGTATCAACACTAAATGATGCTCTGTGCCGAGTTCAGTCACTTTATCTTGGATCTGTTTCAAAAGTCCGACATGTTTTCCTGTCATATTCGGACAACCATCAGTAGTGACGCCTACCAGTTTGTCCCATTTCAGTCCAAGCTTGACCATGCATGCATCGACCTCCTTGAACAGATCACTTCCCGTTGTCGTTCCTTTTATTGACCTCAATGCTGCCAGCTCCTCCGTAATCTTGAAGTCCTGCCTTATTCCCCGGAGAAACACCAGTAACTGGGCAGTGTCACGGACACCACAGCTCTCATCCAAAGCCAAAGAGAAAAAGTCAAAACTTTCAACTCCACTTTTGAGCTGACATTCGAGATTCTCCGCGATTCCTTCCACCCTTCTGGTGACGGTTCGCCTGGACAGCGGGACTTTTTCAAATGCTTCTTTATTCTCAGGGCATATTAGCGCGGCAGAGTCCACCAAGCACTCTTTCACAAACTCGCCATCCGAGAACGGCTTGCTGTTTTTAGCTATTTTGTGGGATATGACGAAGCTGGTCTTGGTCGCTGCATCCTGGGCTGTGTGTAGTTTGCTAAAACAGCCTTGTTGTTTTGCTAGCTTTGCTAGCAAGTCTTCTGATATTCGCGCTCTCTCAGCCTCCGCCAAGTGTCTGTATTTCTCCGCGTGTTTTGTCTCATAATGCTGACTCACATTGTACTCCTTAAACACGGCGACGTGCTCTCCACAAACTAAACAGACGGGTTTACCACCGACTTCAGTAAACAAATATTTAGTGCTCCAAATCTTCTTGAAATTTCGGCCTTCAGCATCCACCTTTCTTTTCTTGACGTGCCCGTACATCATTGAGGGGCGACAATCACATGCACTGATTGACTTGTTTTACGGGTTACGTATACGACGTACGTAGGTTACGTACACTGTACATAAATAAACAGGCTTCAAAGTAAAAGCATTTCCGTTTTAGTTTATAGAGCCGATGGTTTTAGTCCACACATTAAAATTCGAAAGAAGCTTTTGTTTTCTTAATTCTAAGCAACCTTTCGCGGGCCGGTCAGAATCGGGTCACGGGCCGCATTTGGCCCGCGGGCCTTAAAATGCCCAGGTCTGGCCTTGAGGAACATGGCAATTGTCAACCCTGCTAAGTGCCAGTTTGGTCTGCCTGTGATTGCCTTTTTGGGTCATCGTATTTCAACTCAGGGTGCCATTCCATTGCCTTCTAAGGTGCAAGCGGTGACAGATTTCCCTCGTCCAGCCTCGGTTAAGGCCCTGCAGGAGTTTTTGGGCATGATTAATTTCTACAACCTTTCATATTGAGATTACAACTATATACCAAATAAAGGTTTTATCAGCTCTATCAATTACAATGGTCAAATTGTCTCAATGGCTACAGACAGAAAATCGTGGATTTAAATCCACCTGGAGGTGTTTGTGGAATTAACTTGTGTGTGCATGTGTTTCCTCAGGGTTCTCTGGTTTTCTTTCATAGTCCAATTAAATGCATGTTAATGGTAATACTAAACTGACTCTCTGTGTATGTCCCGTGGTAGACTGATGACGTGTTCTGTTTCTTTTGAAACGTATTTTCAGTGACGTCCAGACAAGACGTCAATATAATGTTCAAGAAAGACGTCTCAAAAAACTTTCATTCAGGCTCTTCTGAGGAAGTCTTCTGGATGTCTAGAGACATCGTCTTTAGTTGTGTTCTGGACCTACATGTTGACACAAAGAACAGTGGCTGTGTAAAACACATTGGTTACTGTGGAACTGTGCTGTGTATTCATCAACAACATCTCACATGTTGGAAGATAAACAAGAGCAACATTTTATCAAAAATAATTTATTTATGAAAAATTATTCATTAGAATAAATTGGTTATTTATCAAATAATAATGACATTGGGCCACCACCAGCTAAACTGGAAATAGTTAATGCCAAAAAAAGTGTTATTTAAATTGATTAATGTTTCTCTTTAGATATAACAATCTTGAATAACAGGGAAGGTGTGAGATTCGAGCGCAGGCTGTTTCAAACCAGTGAACCAGGACCGCTTGACCCCGTCAGCTAGAAAGGGTATGTACTGGGTTTCAGAAGATGGCAGTGCCTCGAGGTCAGTGGGGACGCGCACTGGGTGGATGTCTGTGACTCACCCCCCCCTTTTGTGCGAGTCCCTTGCGAAGATCGTGTGATAATCGCGGGAGACCTCCTCATACAAATGCATCTCCTTGTTTCTGTTGTGGTAAAGTGCGAGCCTCAGCAGAGCGTTGCTCGGTCTTTGACTCGAAGCCTGAATAAGGTTCTTCTGGTACAGACATGGTCTGTTTACCTGAAATGTCTGTATTCTCTGGCTGAGTCATTGGAGCGTGCACAACCATGTCACCTTCGGTGCTCGGTTTTGTACCCTGAAGAACCTGTTCAAGGTTAACATGGTGAGCGCTGGTGATGGTTTTGGTTGTGGAAATGAGGAGAGTTGTGTCATGCGTGTCGTCGCTGGTGAGGGACGAAGGCAGATTGTCAATGAGATGAGAATTAGTTCAAGATTGTGGAATGAACTGTCAGTTAACATCTCTAAAGGTGGAAATGCGGTCACTTTAATCTGACCAGGTGTCAGATTTTGGACCCGTGGGTTGGCTGAACGATTGCTGTTAGAAGCTGGGTGGCCTAGTTCTTAGCCAATGGGAGTCGGGCTGACGACTTGGGACCAAAGGCGCCGTTTGGTGGCAGCGAGTCGGTTTAGGATGTCCTGACCAATAAGCAGTTCTTCTGTGTCCAGATCAGTGACGTGGATGGGATGCGTCGCTGACATGTCCTGGAAAGCTGTTGACCCAGACACATTGAGTGATGTGGTGCAAGTCCTGAGTGAAGCCTCGGTTGTTTATGCTACACTCTTCCACCTGAAGTGGCTTTCCTTAAGTGGCATGCGCAAGCGTGGTTCTAGCAACCCGTGCGAAGGTGTCTGAACACATGAGGGGGATTTCTGACCCAGTACCAAGCAGTGAGAGAGTGTCAACAACCCCTACCACCACTGAAGTGTATCTGTGGTTGGCATAGCCAAGATTACCCAAGAATGTCAAATGGGCCTCTTTCACCTCCTGGATCTCCTCCTCCTGCCAAAATGAACTTTGTGTGCGGAGGGGAGGGGCCAAGTCATGCGGTCAGGGGGAGCCAGGTCCCTTCTTACCAGGCGGGTTCAGGTGCTGCTTCACCACTCTGATGCAGGTTTTAATCCACTGTGGGACATCTGCATCCCAGTTGTTTTGAGTCTGACCTCAGCCTCGGTTTTTAGACTTACCTCTCCTCACCTGAGACCTCAGGACACCTGCATCACCATCATAGTTTTCACCTGAACGGTGGTGCAGCTCCCACACCATCTGCGCATGTTTGCGGAGGTCTTTCATGGTGGGGTTTTGGTCCTGCAGAAAAGGGCGACATCGATCCACACACTGTTGTGGAGGTTGTTAACGAAGAGGGACTTAAAAGTCTGGTCTTTGTCCAATCCTGGTGCATTGTGGCCTTGGAAGTAGGCAGCCCTTAGGCACCTATAAATACTATCTGGGAGTCTCCGCCCCCTTTTGAGTGATTGTAAATGCACCAAAGTTTGCAGAGGCAGGATCATTGTGCAGATGATCCTGCTTCCCTAAGCGCATGACAGAGGGCTGAGTAATGGTCTCTGATGGCAGATGGGAGGGACTCTATGTAAACATGGACACTCCTGGATGTCATCTTCCAGAGAAGCGTAAGCTTCTCTCGGGACGAAGGATGAGGCAGGTTGAAGAGGCAGCGTTCAACCTCCACCAGGTTGTCCGCTACACGAATCTCCGGGTTGTTTGGTTTGAACTGCTCTATGTCCTCTGCAAGGGACTCAAGCTGGCTGGTCCAAAGACCAGGTACCCTTGGGATATCGGAATGGTCAGAGTCATCTGAGCTAGAACATCCTGGTTCTCTCCGGTGGAGAGAGTGAGGGAGCTGATAGCACTGTCAGGTGCTGGAAAATGACAATGTTCCTTCTCCTGAAAAGGAGTGAAAGAGCTGCGAGACCACGTGGTGGTGCGGCTGAGAGCACTGATGGATGTGTGTCATAGCAACTCGCTGTTGAGGTTTCTTCTCTCCTGTGTAGACAGGCATAGAAGACCGGTGACAACAGTCTTCAACTGGGTCATGTGGCTCCCGAGGTATCTTTGCTCTGAGCACGCAGTGTCTCTGACGACTCATGGTAGGAGTCACGCAAAAGCTGTGTTTCGAAAAGTGCGAAAATGTTGTTAATGCACCTGTGACTTTCACTTCTGTAGTCTATACAAATTGTAACCTCGCAACTGCAACACAGTGTTTTTAGCACCTTGGGTGAGCAATAGTCGTGTTAGTGTACATTTATCTGGGTAGATACTTGAATAGTGAAAGTACGAGTTTCTCCTAATGAAATTAAAACTTTATTCTGAAAACATACTCAGTATCTCGTCTGAAGCATCTTTTCGGCCACCACTGATGAAAAGACCATAACAGTCAAATCCAGCATAATAAAAGAGGTTGAAACTGCTTTAACCTTATAAACACTTCATGTTTAAACTTGAATTGAAAAGTACTAGTTTGTTCTAATGAAATAAAAACTTTATTCCAAAATCACTCTATATCCCGTGAGGAGCATCATTTCGGCCACTCCTATTGAAATGCAAATAGCAGTTACTCCACTAAATATAATTGGTTGAAAGTACTTGCAACTGCTAAGTCCATCATGTTTAAGCTTGAATTGAGAAAGTACTAGTTTATTCTAAGGAAATAAAAACTTTCTTCCAAAATTACTCTATATCCCGTGTGGAGCATCATTTCGGCCACTCCTGATGAAATGAAAATAGCAGTTACTCCACTAAAAATAATTGTTTGAAAGTGCTTGAACCTGATAAACACATCATTTAACCTTGAATTGAGAAAGTACTAGTTTGTTCTAATGAAATAAAAACTTTATTCCAAAATCACTCTATATCCCGTGTGGAGCATCATTTCGGCCACTCCTGATGAAATGAAAATAGCAGTTACTCCACTAAATATAATTGGATGAAAGTACTTGCAACTGCTAAGTCCATCATGTTTAAACTAGAATTGAGAAAGTACTAGTTTGTTCTAATGAAATAAAAACTTTATTCCAAAATCACTCTATATCCCGTGTGGAGCATCATTTCGGCCACTCCTGATGAAATGAAAATAGCAGTTACTCCACTAAATAAAACTGATTGAAACTGCTTGAACCTGATAAACACATCATTTAACCTTGAATTGAGAAAGTACTAGTTTGTTCTAAGGAAATAAAAACTTTCTTCCAAAATTACTCTATATCCCGTGTGGAGCATCATTTCGGCCACTCCTGATGAAATGAAAATAGCAGTTACTCCACTAAATATAATTGTTTGAAAGTGCTTGAACCTGATAAACACATCATTTAACCTTGAATTGAGAAAGTACTAGTTTGTTCTAAGGAAATAAAAACTTTCTTCCAAAATTACTCTATATCCCGTGTGGAGCATCATTTCGGCCACTCCTAATGAAATGAAAATAGCAGTTACTCCACTAAATATAATTGTTTGAAAGTGCTTGCAACTGCTAAGTCCATCATGTTTAAACTTGAATTGAGAAAGTACTAGTTTGTTCTAATGAAATAAAAACTTGATTCCAAAATCACTCTATATCTCGTGTGGAGCATCATTTCGGCCACTACTGATGAAATGAAAATAGCAGTTACTCCACTAAATAAAACTGGTTGAAACTGCTTGAACCTGATAAACACATCATTTTAACTTGAATTGAGAAAGTACTAGTTTGTTCTTATGAAATAAAAACTTTATTCCAAAATCACTCTATATCCCGTGAGGAGCATCATTTCGGCCACTCCTGATGAAATGAAAATAGCAGTTACTCCACCAATACAACTGGTTGAAACTGCTTGAACCTGATAAACACATCATTTTAACTTGAATTGAGAAAGTACTAGTTTGTTCTTATAAAATAAAAACTTTATTCCAAAATTACTCTATATCCCGTGTGGAGCATCATTTCGGCCACTCCTGATGAAATGCAAATAGCAGTTACTCCACTAAATAAAACTGGTTGAAACTGCTTGAACCTGATAAACACATCATTTTAACTTGAATTGAGAAAGTACTAGTTTATTCTAAGGAAATAAAAACTTTCTTCCGAAATTACTCTATATCCCGTGTGGAGCATCATTTCGGCCACTCCTGATGAAATGAAAATAGCAGTTACTCCACTAAATATAATTGTTTGAAAGTGCTTGCAACTGCTATGTCCATCATGTTTTACCTTGAATTGAGAAAGTGCTAGTTTGTTCTAATGAAATAAAAACTTTATTCCAAAATCACTCTATATCCCGTGAGGAGCATCATTTCGGCCACTCCTGCCAGGGGGGACTCGGCTGAGATCCTCAACACCAGCCCCTGGGTACTTCTCAGGGTGATAAAGAGGAAGTGGTCCGAGCCCAGGTGAACGGGTCGATTTAAGGTCGTCGAGAGGACGTCTCACGCTGTTCGGCTGAGTGACAAAGGCTCCCCAGGAAAGTCTATTCCAGGGTACTGGAGAGGAGGGTCCGGCCGTTAGTCGAACCCTGGATAAAAGAGGAACAATGCGGGGCCATCTGTCGCAGTGTACTCTGGCGGGAGAACCACATCGCACTCTTCAGGAGACCTCCATCCATCTGAAGCAAGTTGCCCCTGGATCGGCTGATCCAGGAGACAGCTCCACACGTCAAAGGGCGGAATAATCCCTGTACACCGAAGTAAGAAGAACACAGAGAAGTAGACGACAGCAAGGGAGGAGGTGAAATAGCGCTCCTCTCTGTTCATGTGACGTGCCAAGTCCATCCATCCATCCATCCATTTTCTGCCGCTTATCCGGGGCCGCGTCGCGGAGGCAACTCTGCTCAGACTTCCCTCACCCCAGACACTTCCTCCAGCTCTTCCGGTGGCACCCCAAGGCGTTCCCAGGCCAGCCGAGAGACAGGGCAACTCCAGAGAGAGAGGGCAACTCCAGAGCAGTGGAGTATCCAGCCCCCGTCGAGGAGCTGGGTTCCGGAGTCCAAGCTGTAAGTGGAGGCGAGCCCGACTATATCTAGACGGTATCTCTCAGCCTCCCTCACAAGCTCGGGCTCCTTCCCCCCCAGCGAGGTCACATTCCATGTCCCAATAAGCCAGATTCTGTGGCCGGGGATCGGGTCGTCGAGGCCTCTGCCGTCGACTGCCCCCCAATCCACAATGCACCCAACCCCTACGGCAGCCTCTGTAGGTGGTGGGCCCACAGGAGGGGCAAGTCCCCCGACAACATAGCTCCGAGGGTCATTCGGGTGCTCAAACTCCCCCACCACGACAAGGTTGCAGTTCAAGGGGGAGTCACCACCGTTTAAAAGTTTTGTATGTTGCTATTTGAGTATATGATTGTTGATTTTGCTTACATATGACCTCTATTATACGAAGAGTGCCTCATACTGTATTGACACTAATTATTGACCTCTGGGGTCAGAGGTCAAAAGGGGAATTGAAGGAATATAGTGGTTGAACATTTGTTTTCTGTGTGACAACTGGACATATTGTATTCAGTTGTGTTTCTACACTACTGGGGTTTCTCCCACTGCCCAAGTTGGGAAAACACAGCTATAAATCCATGTTCAGGGACATTCCAAGTTGGTTGGCGATGTCTCCTCAGTGCTCTACTTGCAAAAACATGGTCAAGGTAAGATTGGATCAACAGATAAGAGGTCAGAGGTCACCTTGTCCCACAGAACGTCAAGCTCTGAGAAGAACCAGTTTGAAGCAGTTTTGGGAACAAAGGAATAGCAAATTCACTATAGCAACGCATACATCACGAGGAACCGACCAATGTGAGGTTGAGGTGGTGTATGCAAATGTATAAATATGAACCACGTGTTGCAGTTGTGCCCTTCTTCATTGTAAACCTGGCCTGCACACTTGGGTCTGCAAGGAAGAACGGTCTGAGCTCGTATTATGTAATCTGATATATGTATTTTTGTAATCTCTTGTTTGTGTGATTATTAAATTCACTATTGAAGAAATTAACTCTGTTCCTGCCTCTCCCGGATCAAACGAACAAGCAGGAATTCAGGGGAACACAGGAACGAATTCCAACACTAAGCATCTCTACCTAAAGTCAGTAACACGATTTCTCTAGATTAAACCAGTCTGAGAGGCTTCCTAAAGCAGTTAAGGAAAGGTGTTAGACGCTTCCTAAAGCAGTTAAGGAAAGGTTTTAGGAGGCTTCCTAAAGCAGTTCAGGAAAAGGTGTTAGGAGGCTTCCTAAAGCAGTTAAGGAAAGGTGTTAGGAGGCTTCCTAAAGCAGTTAAGGAAAGGTGTTAGGAGGCTTCCTAAAGCAGTTAAGGAAAGGTGTTAGGAGGCTTCCTAAAGCAGTTAAGGAAAGGTGTTAGAGGCTTCTAAAGCAGTTAAGGAAAGGTGTTAGAGGCTTCTAAAGCAGTTAAGGAAAGGTGTTAGAGGCTTCCTAAAGCAGTTAAGGAAAGGTTTTAGGAGGCTTCCTAAAGCAGTTAAGGAAAGGTGTTAGGAGGCTTCCTAAAGCAGTTAAGGAAAGGTGTTAGAGGCTTCTAAAGCAGTTAAGGAAAGGTGTTAGAGGCTTCCTAAAGCAGTTAAGGAAAGGTGTTAGGAGGCTTCCTAAAGCAGTTAAGGAAAGGTGTTAGGAGGCTTCCTAAAGCAGTTAAGGAAAGGTGTTAGGAGGCTTCCTAAAGCAGTTAAGGAAAGGTGTTAGAGGCTTCCTAAAGCAGTTAAGGAAAGGTGTTAGGAGGCTTCCTAAAGCAGTTAAGGAAAGGTGTTAGAGGCTTCCTAAAGCAGTTAAGGAAAGGTGTTAGAGGCTTCCTAAAGCAGTTAAGGAAAGGTGTTAGAGGCTTCCTAAAGCAGTTAAGGAAAGGTGTTAGAGGCTTCCTAAAGCAGTTAAGGAAAGGTGTTAGAGGCTTCCTAAAGCAGTTAAGGAAAGGTTTTAGGAGGCTTCCTAAAGCAGTTAAGGAAAAGGTGTTAGGAGGCTTCCTAAAGCAGTTAAGGAAAGGTGTTAGAGGCTTCCTAAAGCAGTTAAGGAAAGGTGTTAGAGGCTTCCTAAAGCAGTTAAGGAAAGGTGTTAGAGGCTTCCTAAAGCAGTTAAGGAAAGGTGTTAGAGGCTTCCTAAAGCAGTTAAGGAAAGGTGTTAGAGGCTTCCTAAAGCAGTTAAGGAAAAGGTGTTAGGAGGCTTCCTAAAGCAGTTAAGGAAAGGTGTTAGGAGGCTTCCTAAAGCAGTTAAGGAAAGGTGTTAGGAGGCTTCCTAAAGCAGTTAAGGAAAGGTGTTAGAGGCTTCCTAAAGCAGTTAAGGAAAGGTGTTAGAGGCTTCCTAAAGCAGTTAAGGAAAGGTGTTAGAGGCTTCCTAAAGCAGTTAAGGAAAGGTTTTAGGAGGCTTCCTAAAGCAGTTAAGGAAAAGGTGTTATGAGGCTTCCTAAAGCAGTTAAGGAAAGGTGTTAGGAGGCTTCCTAAAGCAGTTAAGGAAAGGTGTTAGGAGGCTTCCTAAAGCAGTTAAGGAAAGGTGTTAGAGGCTTCCTAAAGCAGTTAAGGAAAGGTGTTAGAGGCTTCCTAAAGCAGTTAAGGAAAGGTGTTAGAGGCTTCCTAAAGCAGTTAAGGAAAGGTTTTAGGAGGCTTCCTAAAGCAGTTAAGGAAAGGTGTTAGGAGGCTTCCTAAAGCAGTTAAGGAAAGGTGTTAGGAGGCTTCCTAAAGCAGTTAAGGAAAGGTGTTAGAGGCTTCCTAAAGCAGTTAAGGAAAGGTGTTAGGAGGCTTCCTAAAGCAGTTAAGGAAAGGTGTTAGAGGCTTCCTAAAGCAGTTAAGGAAAGGTGTTAGAGGCTTCCTAAAGCAGTTAAGGAAAGGTGTTAGAGGCTTCCTAAAGCAGTTAAGGAAAGGTTTTAGGATGCTTCCTAAAGCAGTTAAGGAAAAGGTGTTAGGAGGCTTCCTAAAGCAGTTAAGGAAAGGTGTTAGGAGGCTTCCTAAAGCAGTTAAGGAAAGGTGTTAGAGGCTTCCTAAAGCAGTTAAGGAAAGGTGCTAGAGGCTTCCTAAAGGAGTTAAGGAAAGGTGTTAGAGGCTTCCTAAAGCAGTTAAGGAAAGGTGCTAGAGGCTTCCTAAAGGAGTTAAGGAAAGGTGTTAGAGGCTTCCTAAAGCAGTTAAGGAAAGGTGCTAGAGGCTTCCTAAAGCAGTTAAGGAAAGGTGTTAGAGGCTTCCTAAAGCAGTTAAGGAAAGGTGTTAGGAGGCTTCCTAAAGCAGTTAAGGAAAGGTGTTAGGAGGCTTCCTAAAGGAGTTAAGGAAAGGTATTAGGAGGCTTCCTAAAGGAGTTAAGGAAAGGTGTTAGGAGGCTTCCTAAAGGAGTTAAGGAAATGTGTTAGAGGCTTCCTAAAGCAGTTAAGGAAAGGTGTTAGAGGCTTCCTAAAGGAGTTAAGGAAAGGTGTTAGAGGCTTCCCAAAGCAGTTAAGGAAAGGTGCTAGAGGCTTCCTAAAGCAGTTAAGGAAAGGTGTTAGAGGCTTCCTAAAGCAGTTAAGGAAAGGTGTTAGAGGCTTCCTAAAGCAGTTAAGGAAAGGTGCTAGAGGCTTCCTAAAGGAGTTAAGGAAAGGTGTTAGAGGCTTCCTAAAGCAGTTAAGGAAAGGTGCTAGAGGCTTCCTAAAGGAGATAAGGAAAGGTGTTAGAGGCTTCCTAAAGCAGTTAAGGAAAGGTGTTAGAGGCTTCCTAAAGCAGTTAAGGAAAGGTGTTAGAGGCTTCCTAAAGCAGTTAAGGAAAGGTGTTAGAGGCTTCCTAAAGGAGTTAAGGAAAGGTGTTAGAGGCTTCCTAAAGCAGTTAAGGAAAGGTGCTAGAGGCTTCCAAAAGCAGTTAAGGAAAGGTGTTAGAGGCTTCCTAAAGCAGTTAAGGAAAGGTGTTAGAGGCTTCCTAAAGCAGTTAAGGAAAGGTGCTAGAGGCTTCCTAAAGGAGTTAAGGAAAGGTGTTAGAGGCTTCCTAAAGCAGTTAAGGAAAGGTGCTAGAGGCTTCCTAAAGGAGTTAAGGAAAGGTGTTAGAGGCTTCCTAAAGCAGTTAAGGAAAGGTGTTAGAGGCTTCCTAAAGGAGTTAAGGAAAGGTGTTAGAGGCTTCCTAAAGCAGTTAAGGAAAGGTGTTAGAGGCTTCCTAAAGCAGTTAAGGAAAGGTGCTAGAGGCTTCCTAAAGGAGTTAAGGAAAGGTGTTAGAGGCTTCCTAAAGCAGTCAAGGAAAGGTGCTAGAGGCTTCCTAAAGGAGATAAGGAAAGGTGTTAGAGGCTTCCTAAAGCAGTTAAGGAAAGGTGTTAGAGTCTTCCTAAAGCAGTTAAGGAAAGGTGTTAGAGGCTTCCTAAAGCAGTTAAGGAAAGGTGTTAGAGGCTTCCTAAAGCAGTTAAGGAAAGGTGTTAGAGGCTTCTAAAGCAGTTAAGGAAAGGTGTTAGAGGCTTCCTAAAGCAGTTAAGGAAAGGTGTTAGAGGCTTCCTAAAGCAGTTAAGGAAAGGTGCTAGAGGCTTCCTAAAGCAGTTAAGGAAAGGTGTTAGAGGCTTCCTAAAGCAGTTAAGGAAAGGTGTTAGAGGCTTCCTAAAGCAGTTAAGGAAAGGTGCTAGAGGCTTCCTGTAGCAGTTAAGGAAAGGTGTTAGAGGCTTCCTAAAGCAGTTAAGGAAAGGTGTTAGGAGGCTTCCTAAAGCAGTTAAGGAAAGGTGTTAGAGGCTTCCTAAAGGAGTTAAGGAAAGGTATTAGGAGGCTTCCTAAAGGAGTTAAGGAAAGGTGTTAGGAGGCTTCCTAAAGCAGTTAAGGAAAGGTGTTAGAGGCTTCCTAAAGCAGTTAAGGAAAGGTGCTAGAGGCTTCCTAAAGGAGTTAAGGAAAGGTGTTAGAGGCTTCCTAAAGCAGTTAAGGAAAGGTGCTAGAGGCTTCCTAAAGGAGTTAAGGAAAGGTGTTAGAGGCTTCCTAAAGCAGTTAAGGAAAGGTGTTAGAGGCTTCCCAAAGGAGTTAAGGAAAGGTGTTAGGAGGCTTCCTAAAGCAGTTAAGGAAAGGTGTTAGAGGCTTCCTAAAGCAGTTAAGGAAAGGTGCTAGAGGCTTCCTAAAGCAGTTAAGGAAAGGTGCTAGAGGCTTCCTAAAGCAGTTAAGGAAAGGTGTTAGAGGCTTCCTAAAGCAGTTAAGGAAAGGTGTTAGAGGCTTCCCAAAGCAGTTAAGGAAAGGTGCTAGAGGCTTCCTAAAGCAGTTAAGGAAAGGTGTTAGAGGCTTCCTAAAGCAGTTAAGGAAAGGTGTTAGAGGCTTCCTAAAGCAGTTAAGGAAAGGTGCTAGAGGCTTCCTAAAGGAGTTAAGGAAAGGTGTTAGAGGCTTCCTAAAGCAGTTAAGGAAAGGTGCTAGAGGCTTCCTAAAGGAGAAAAGGAAAGGTGTTAGAGGCTTCCTAAAGCAGTTAAGGAAAGGTGTTAGAGGCTTCCTAAAGCAGTTAAGGAAAGGTGTTAGAGGCTTCTAAAGCAGTTAAGGAAAGGTGTTAGAGGCTTCCTAAAGCAGTTAAGGAAAGGTGCTAGAGGCTTCCTAAAGCAGTTAAGGAAAGGTGTTAGAGGCTTCCTAAAGCAGTTAAGGAAAGGTGTTAGAGGCTTCCCAAAGCAGTTAAGGAAAGGTGCTAGAGGCTTCCTAAAGCAGTTAAGGAAAGGTGTTAGAGGCTTCCTAAAGCAGTTAAGGAAAGGTGTTAGAGGCTTCCTAAAGCAGTTAAGGAAAGGTGCTAGAGGCTTCCTAAAGGAGTTAAGGAAAGGTGTTAGAGGCTTCCTAAAGTAGTTAAGGAAAGGTGCTAGAGGCTTCCTAAAGGAGAAAAGGAAAGGTGTTAGAGGCTTCCTAAAGCAGTTAAGGAAAGGTGTTAGAGGCTTCCTAAAGCAGTTAAGGAAAGGTGTTAGAGGCTTCTAAAGCAGTTAAGGAAAGGTGTTAGAGGCTTCCTAAAGCAGTTAAGGAAAGGTGTTAGAGGCTTCCTAAAGCAGTTAAGGAAAGGTGTTAGAGGCTTCCTAAAGCAGTTAAGGAAAGGTGTTAGGAGGCTTCCTAAAGCAGTTAAGGAAAGGTGTTAAGAGGCTAACTAAAGGAGTTAAGGAAAGGTGTTAGGAGGCTTCCTAAAGGAGTTAAGGAAAGGTGTTAGGAGGCTTCCTAAAGGAGATAAGGAAAGGTATTAGGAGACTTCCTAAAGGAGTTAAGGAAAGGTGTTAGGAGGCTTCCTAAAGCAGTTAAGGAAAGGTGTTAGGAGGCTTCCTAAAGGACTTAAGGGAAGGTGTTTGGAGTCTTCCTAAAGGAGATAAGGGAAGGTGTTAGGAGGCTTCCTAAAGCAGTTAAGGAAAGGTGTTAGGAGGCTTCCTAAAGGAGTTAAGGAAAAGTGTTAGGAGGCTTCCTAAAGGAGTTAAGGAAAGGTGTTAGAGGCTTCCTAAAGCAGTTAAGGAAAGGTGCTAGAGGCTTCCTAAAGGAGTTAATGAAAGGTGTTAGAGGCTTCCTAAAGCAGTTAAGGAAAGGTGTTAGAGGCTTCTAAAGCAGTTAAGGAAAGGTGTTAGAGGCTTCCTAAAGCAGTTAAGGAAAGGTGTTAGGAGGCTTCCTAAAGCAGTTAAGGAAAGGTGTTAAGAGGCTAACTAAAGGAGTTAAGGAAAGGTGTTAGGAGGCTTCCTAAAGGAGTTAAGGAAAGGTGTTAGGAGGCTTCCTAAAGGAGATAAGGAAAGGTATTAGGAGACTTCCTAAAGGAGTTAAGGAAAGGTGTTAGGAGGCTTCCTAAAGCAGTTAAGGAAAGGTGTTAGGAGGCTTCCTAAAGGACTTAAGGGAAGGTGTTTGGAGTCTTCCTAAAGGAGATAAGGGAAGGTGTTAGGAGGCTTCCTAAAGCAGTTAAGGAAAGGTGTTAGAGGCTTCCTAAAGCAGTTAAGGAAAGGTGTTAGAGGCTTCCTAAAGCAGTTAAGGAAAAGGTGTTAGGAGGCTTCCTAAAGCAGTTAAGGAAAGGTGTTAGGAGGCTTCCTAAAGCAGTTAAGGAAAGGTGTTAGGAGGCTTCCTAAAGCAGTTAAGGAAAGGTGTTAGAGGCTTCCTAAAGCAGTTAAGGAAAGGTGTTAGAGGCTTCCTAAAGCAGTTAAGGAAAGGTGTTAGAGGCTTCCTAAAGCAGTTAAGGAAAGGTTTTAGGAGGCTTCCTAAAGCAGTTAAGGAAAAGGTGTTATGAGGCTTCCTAAAGCAGTTAAGGAAAGGTGTTAGGAGGCTTCCTAAAGCAGTTAAGGAAAGGTGTTAGGAGGCTTCCTAAAGCAGTTAAGGAAAGGTGTTAGAGGCTTCCTAAAGCAGTTAAGGAAAGGTGTTAGAGGCTTCCTAAAGCAGTTAAGGAAAGGTGTTAGAGGCTTCCTAAAGCAGTTAAGGAAAGGTTTTAGGAGGCTTCCTAAAGCAGTTAAGGAAAGGTGTTAGGAGGCTTCCTAAAGCAGTTAAGGAAAGGTGTTAGGAGGCTTCCTAAAGCAGTTAAGGAAAGGTGTTAGAGGCTTCCTAAAGCAGTTAAGGAAAGGTGTTAGGAGGCTTCCTAAAGCAGTTAAGGAAAGGTGTTAGAGGCTTCCTAAAGCAGTTAAGGAAAGGTGTTAGAGGCTTCCTAAAGCAGTTAAGGAAAGGTGTTAGAGGCTTCCTAAAGCAGTTAAGGAAAGGTTTTAGGATGCTTCCTAAAGCAGTTAAGGAAAAGGTGTTAGGAGGCTTCCTAAAGCAGTTAAGGAAAGGTGTTAGGAGGCTTCCTAAAGCAGTTAAGGAAAGGTGTTAGAGGCTTCCTAAAGCAGTTAAGGAAAGGTGCTAGAGGCTTCCTAAAGGAGTTAAGGAAAGGTGTTAGAGGCTTCCTAAAGCAGTTAAGGAAAGGTGCTAGAGGCTTCCTAAAGGAGTTAAGGAAAGGTGTTAGAGGCTTCCTAAAGCAGTTAAGGAAAGGTGCTAGAGGCTTCCTAAAGCAGTTAAGGAAAGGTGTTAGAGGCTTCCTAAAGCAGTTAAGGAAAGGTGTTAGGAGGCTTCCTAAAGCAGTTAAGGAAAGGTGTTAGGAGGCTTCCTAAAGGAGTTAAGGAAAGGTATTAGGAGGCTTCCTAAAGGAGTTAAGGAAAGGTGTTAGGAGGCTTCCTAAAGGAGTTAAGGAAATGTGTTAGAGGCTTCCTAAAGCAGTTAAGGAAAGGTGTTAGAGGCTTCCTAAAGGAGTTAAGGAAAGGTGTTAGAGGCTTCCCAAAGCAGTTAAGGAAAGGTGCTAGAGGCTTCCTAAAGCAGTTAAGGAAAGGTGTTAGAGGCTTCCTAAAGCAGTTAAGGAAAGGTGTTAGAGGCTTCCTAAAGCAGTTAAGGAAAGGTGCTAGAGGCTTCCTAAAGGAGTTAAGGAAAGGTGTTAGAGGCTTCCTAAAGCAGTTAAGGAAAGGTGCTAGAGGCTTCCTAAAGGAGATAAGGAAAGGTGTTAGAGGCTTCCTAAAGCAGTTAAGGAAAGGTGTTAGAGGCTTCCTAAAGCAGTTAAGGAAAGGTGTTAGAGGCTTCCTAAAGCAGTTAAGGAAAGGTGTTAGAGGCTTCCTAAAGGAGTTAAGGAAAGGTGTTAGAGGCTTCCTAAAGCAGTTAAGGAAAGGTGCTAGAGGCTTCCAAAAGCAGTTAAGGAAAGGTGTTAGAGGCTTCCTAAAGCAGTTAAGGAAAGGTGTTAGAGGCTTCCTAAAGCAGTTAAGGAAAGGTGCTAGAGGCTTCCTAAAGGAGTTAAGGAAAGGTGTTAGAGGCTTCCTAAAGCAGTTAAGGAAAGGTGCTAGAGGCTTCCTAAAGGAGTTAAGGAAAGGTGTTAGAGGCTTCCTAAAGCAGTTAAGGAAAGGTGTTAGAGGCTTCCTAAAGGAGTTAAGGAAAGGTGTTAGAGGCTTCCTAAAGCAGTTAAGGAAAGGTGTTAGAGGCTTCCTAAAGCAGTTAAGGAAAGGTGCTAGAGGCTTCCTAAAGGAGTTAAGGAAAGGTGTTAGAGGCTTCCTAAAGCAGTCAAGGAAAGGTGCTAGAGGCTTCCTAAAGGAGATAAGGAAAGGTGTTAGAGGCTTCCTAAAGCAGTTAAGGAAAGGTGTTAGAGTCTTCCTAAAGCAGTTAAGGAAAGGTGTTAGAGGCTTCCTAAAGCAGTTAAGGAAAGGTGTTAGAGGCTTCCTAAAGCAGTTAAGGAAAGGTGTTAGAGGCTTCTAAAGCAGTTAAGGAAAGGTGTTAGAGGCTTCCTAAAGCAGTTAAGGAAAGGTGTTAGAGGCTTCCTAAAGCAGTTAAGGAAAGGTGCTAGAGGCTTCCTAAAGCAGTTAAGGAAAGGTGTTAGAGGCTTCCTAAAGCAGTTAAGGAAAGGTGTTAGAGGCTTCCTAAAGCAGTTAAGGAAAGGTGCTAGAGGCTTCCTGTAGCAGTTAAGGAAAGGTGTTAGAGGCTTCCTAAAGCAGTTAAGGAAAGGTGTTAGGAGGCTTCCTAAAGCAGTTAAGGAAAGGTGTTAGAGGCTTCCTAAAGGAGTTAAGGAAAGGTATTAGGAGGCTTCCTAAAGGAGTTAAGGAAAGGTGTTAGGAGGCTTCCTAAAGCAGTTAAGGAAAGGTGTTAGAGGCTTCCTAAAGCAGTTAAGGAAAGGTGCTAGAGGCTTCCTAAAGGAGTTAAGGAAAGGTGTTAGAGGCTTCCTAAAGCAGTTAAGGAAAGGTGCTAGAGGCTTCCTAAAGGAGTTAAGGAAAGGTGTTAGAGGCTTCCTAAAGCAGTTAAGGAAAGGTGTTAGAGGCTTCCCAAAGGAGTTAAGGAAAGGTGTTAGGAGGCTTCCTAAAGCAGTTAAGGAAAGGTGTTAGAGGCTTCCTAAAGCAGTTAAGGAAAGGTGCTAGAGGCTTCCTAAAGCAGTTAAGGAAAGGTGCTAGAGGCTTCCTAAAGCAGTTAAGGAAAGGTGTTAGAGGCTTCCTAAAGCAGTTAAGGAAAGGTGTTAGAGGCTTCCCAAAGCAGTTAAGGAAAGGTGCTAGAGGCTTCCTAAAGCAGTTAAGGAAAGGTGTTAGAGGCTTCCTAAAGCAGTTAAGGAAAGGTGTTAGAGGCTTCCTAAAGCAGTTAAGGAAAGGTGCTAGAGGCTTCCTAAAGGAGTTAAGGAAAGGTGTTAGAGGCTTCCTAAAGCAGTTAAGGAAAGGTGCTAGAGGCTTCCTAAAGGAGAAAAGGAAAGGTGTTAGAGGCTTCCTAAAGCAGTTAAGGAAAGGTGTTAGAGGCTTCCTAAAGCAGTTAAGGAAAGGTGTTAGAGGCTTCTAAAGCAGTTAAGGAAAGGTGTTAGAGGCTTCCTAAAGCAGTTAAGGAAAGGTGCTAGAGGCTTCCTAAAGCAGTTAAGGAAAGGTGTTAGAGGCTTCCTAAAGCAGTTAAGGAAAGGTGTTAGAGGCTTCCCAAAGCAGTTAAGGAAAGGTGCTAGAGGCTTCCTAAAGCAGTTAAGGAAAGGTGTTAGAGGCTTCCTAAAGCAGTTAAGGAAAGGTGTTAGAGGCTTCCTAAAGCAGTTAAGGAAAGGTGCTAGAGGCTTCCTAAAGGAGTTAAGGAAAGGTGTTAGAGGCTTCCTAAAGTAGTTAAGGAAAGGTGCTAGAGGCTTCCTAAAGGAGAAAAGGAAAGGTGTTAGAGGCTTCCTAAAGCAGTTAAGGAAAGGTGTTAGAGGCTTCCTAAAGCAGTTAAGGAAAGGTGTTAGAGGCTTCTAAAGCAGTTAAGGAAAGGTGTTAGAGGCTTCCTAAAGCAGTTAAGGAAAGGTGTTAGAGGCTTCCTAAAGCAGTTAAGGAAAGGTGTTAGAGGCTTCCTAAAGCAGTTAAGGAAAGGTGTTAGGAGGCTTCCTAAAGCAGTTAAGGAAAGGTGTTAAGAGGCTAACTAAAGGAGTTAAGGAAAGGTGTTAGGAGGCTTCCTAAAGGAGTTAAGGAAAGGTGTTAGGAGGCTTCCTAAAGGAGATAAGGAAAGGTATTAGGAGACTTCCTAAAGGAGTTAAGGAAAGGTGTTAGGAGGCTTCCTAAAGCAGTTAAGGAAAGGTGTTAGGAGGCTTCCTAAAGGACTTAAGGGAAGGTGTTTGGAGTCTTCCTAAAGGAGATAAGGGAAGGTGTTAGGAGGCTTCCTAAAGCAGTTAAGGAAAGGTGTTAGGAGGCTTCCTAAAGGAGTTAAGGAAAAGTGTTAGGAGGCTTCCTAAAGGAGTTAAGGAAAGGTGTTAGAGGCTTCCTAAAGCAGTTAAGGAAAGGTGCTAGAGGCTTCCTAAAGGAGTTAATGAAAGGTGTTAGAGGCTTCCTAAAGCAGTTAAGGAAAGGTGTTAGAGGCTTCTAAAGCAGTTAAGGAAAGGTGTTAGAGGCTTCCTAAAGCAGTTAAGGAAAGGTGTTAGGAGGCTTCCTAAAGCAGTTAAGGAAAGGTGTTAAGAGGCTAACTAAAGGAGTTAAGGAAAGGTGTTAGGAGGCTTCCTAAAGGAGTTAAGGAAAGGTGTTAGGAGGCTTCCTAAAGGAGATAAGGAAAGGTATTAGGAGACTTCCTAAAGGAGTTAAGGAAAGGTGTTAGGAGGCTTCCTAAAGCAGTTAAGGAAAGGTGTTAGGAGGCTTCCTAAAGGACTTAAGGGAAGGTGTTTGGAGTATTCCTAAAGGAGATAAGGGAAGGTGTTAGGAGGCTTCCTAAAGCAGTTAAGGAAAGGTGTTAGGAGGCTTCCTAAAGGAGTTAAGGAAAAGTGTTAGGAGGCTTCCTAAAGGAGTTAAGGAAAGGTGTTAGAGGCTTCCTAAAGCAGTTAAGGAAAGGTGCTAGAGGCTTCCTAAAGGAGTTAAGGAAAGGTGTTAGAGGCTTCCTAAAGCAGTTAAGGAAAGGTGTTAGAGGCTTCCCAAAGGAGTTAAGGAAAGGTGTTAGAGGCTTCCTAAAGCAGTTAAGGAAAGGTGTTAGAGGCTTCCCAAAGCAGTTAAGGAAAGGTGCTAGAGGCTTCCTAAAGCAGTTAAGGAAAGGTGTTAGAGGCTTCCTAAAGCAGTTAAGGAAAGGTGTTAGAGGCTTCCTAAAGCAGTTAAGGAAAGGTGCTAGAGGCTTCCTAAAGGAGTTAAGGAAAGGTGTTAGAGGCTTCCTAAAGCAGTTAAGGAAAGGTGCTAGAGGCTTCCTAAAGGAGAAAAGGAAAGGTGTTAGAGGCTTCCTAAAGCAGTTAAGGAAAGGTGTTAGAGGCTTCCTAAAGCAGTTAAGGAAAGGTGTTAGAGGCTTCTAAAGCAGTTAAGGAAAGGTGTTAGAGGCTTCCTAAAGCAGTTAAGGAAAGGCGTTAGAGGCTTCCTAAAGCAGTTAAGGAAAGGTGTTAGAGGCTTCCTAAAGCAGTTAAGGAAAGGTGTTAGGAGGCTTCCTAAAGCAGTTAAGGAAAGGTGTTAAGAGGCTAACTAAAGGAGTTAAGGAAAGGTGTTAGGAGGCTTCCTAAAGGAGTTAAGGAAAGGTGTTAGGAGGCTTCCTAAAGGAGATAAGGAAAGGTATTAGGAGACTTCCTAAAGGAGTTAAGGAAAGGTGTTAGGAGGCTTCCTAAAGGAGTTAAGGAAAGGTGTTAGGAGGCTTCCTAAAGCAGTTAAGGAAAGGTGTTAAGAGGCTAACTAAAGGAGTTAAGGAAAGGTATTAGGAGACTTCCTAAAGGAGTTAAGGAAAGGTGTTAGGAGGCTTCCTAAAGCAGTTAAGGAAAGGTGTTAGGAGGCTTCCTAAAGGACTTAAGGGAAGGTGTTTGGAGTCTTCCTAAAGGAGATAAGGGAAGGTGTTAGGAGGCTTCCTAAAGCAGTTAAGGAAAGGTGTTAGGAGGCTTCTAAAGCAGTTAAGGAAAGGTGTTAGAGGCTTCCTAAAGCAGTTAAGGAAAGGTGCTAGAGGCTTCCTAAAGCAGTTAAGGAAAGGTGTTAGAGGCTTCTAAAGGAGTTAAGGAAAGGTGTTAGAGGCTTCCTAAATCAGTTAAGGAAAGGTGCTAGAGGCTTCCTAAAGCAGTTAAGGAAAGGTGTTAGAGGCTTCTAAAGGAGTTAAGGAAAGGTGTTAGAGGCTTCTAAAGCAGTTAAGGAAAGGTGTTAGAGGCTTCCTAAAGCAGTTAAGGAAAGGTATTAGAGGCTTCCTAAAGCAGTTAAGGAAAGGTGCTAGAGGCTTCCTAAAGCAGTTAAGGAAAGGTGCTAGAGGCTTCTAAAGCAGTTAAGGAAAGGTCTTAGAGGCTTCCTAAAGGAGTTAAGGAAAGGTGCTAGAGGCTTCCTAAAGCAGTTAAGGAAAGGTGTTAGAGGCTTCTAAAGGAGTTAAGGAAAGGTGTTAGAGGCTTCCTAAATCAGTTAAGGAAAGGTGCTAGAGGCTTCCTAAAGCAGTTAAGGAAAGGTGTTAGAGGCTTCTAAAGGAGTTAAGGAAAGGTGTTAGAGGCTTCTAAAGCAGTTAAGGAAAGGTGTTAGAGGCTTCCTAAAGCAGTTAAGGAAAGGTATTAGAGGCTTCCTAAAGCAGTTAAGGAAAGGTGTTAGAGGCTTCTAAAGGAGTTAAGGAAAGGTGTTAGAGGCTTCCTAAATCAGTTAAGGAAAGGTGCTAGAGGCTTCCTAAAGCAGTTAAGGAAAGGTGTTAGAGGCTTCTAAAGCAGTTCAGGAAAGGTGTTAGAGGCTTCCTAAAGCAGTTAAGGAAAGGTATTAGAGGCTTCCTAAAGCAGTTAAGGAAAGGTGCTAGAGGCTTCCTAAAGCAGTTAAGGAAAGGTGCTAGAGGCTTCTAAAGCAGTTAAGGAAAGGTGTTAGAGGCTTCCTAAAGGAGTTAAGGAAAGGTGTTAGAGGCTTCCTAAATCAGTTAAGGAAAGGTGCTAGAGGCTTCCTAAAGCAGTTAAGGAAAGGTGTTAGAGGCTTCTAAAGCAGTTCAGGAAAGGTGTTAGAGGCTTCCTAAAGCAGTTAAGGAAAGGTATTAGAGGCTTCCTAAAGCAGTTAAGGAAAGGTGCTAGAGGCTTCCTAAAGCAGTTAAGGAAAGGTGCTAGAGGCTTCTAAAGCAGTTAAGGAAAGGTGTTAGAGGCTTCCTAAAGGAGTTAAGGAAAGGTGTTAGGAGGCTTCCTAAAGCAGTTAAGGAAAGGTGTTAGAGGCTTCCTAAAGCAGTTAAGGAAAGGTGTTAGAGGCTTCTAAAGGAGTTAAGGAAAGGTGTTAGAGGCTTCCTAAAGCAGTTAAGGAAAGGTGCTAGAGGCTTCCTAAAGCAGTTAAGTAAAAGGTGCTAGAGGCTTCCTAAAGGAGTTAAGGAAAGGTGCTAGAGGCTTCCTAAAGCAGTTAAGGAAAGGTGTTAGAGGCTTCCTAAAGCAGTTAAGGAAAGGTGTTAGAGGCTTCCTAAAGCAGTTAAGGAAAGGTGTTAGAGGCTTCCTAAAGGAGTTAAGGAAAGGTGTTAGAGGCTTCCTAAAGCAGTTAAGGAAAGGTGTTAGAGGCTTCCTAAAGCAGTTAAGGAAAGGTGCTAGAGGCTTCTAAAGCAGTTAAGGAAAGGTGCTAGAGGCTTCCTAAAGCAGTTAAGGAAAGGTGCTAGAGGCTTCCTAAAGGAGTTAAGGAAAGGTGTTAGAGGCTTCTAAAGCAGTTAAGGAAAGGTGCTAGAGGCTTCCTAAAGCAGTTAAGGAAAGGTGCTAGAGGCTTCCTAAAGCAGTTAAGGAAAGGTGCTAGAGGCTTCCTAAAGGAGTTAAGGAAAGGTGTTAGAGGCTTCTAAAGCAGTTAAGGAAAGGTGTTAGAGGCTTCTAAAGCAGTTAAGGAAAGGTGTTAGAGGCTTCCTAAAGGAGTTAATGAAAGGTGTTAGAGGCTTCCTAAAGCAGTTAAGGAAAGGTGTTAGAGGCTTCTAAAGCAGTTAAGGAAAGGTGTTAGAGGCTTCCTAAAGCAGTTAAGGAAAGGTGTTAGGAGGCTTCCTAAAGCAGTTAAGGAAAGGTGTTAAGAGGCTAACTAAAGGAGTTAAGGAAAGGTGTTAGGAGGCTTCCTAAAGGAGTTAAGGAAAGGTGTTAGGAGGCTTCCTAAAGGAGATAAGGAAAGGTATTAGGAGACTTCCTAAAGGAGTTAAGGAAAGGTGTTAGGAGGCTTCCTAAAGCAGTTAAGGAAAGGTGTTAGGAGGCTTCCTAAAGGACTTAAGGGAAGGTGTTTGGAGTCTTCCTAAAGGAGATAAGGGAAGGTGTTAGGAGGCTTCCTAAAGCAGTTAAGGAAAGGTGTTAGGAGGCTTCCTAAAGGAGTTAAGGAAAAGTGTTAGGAGGCTTCCTAAAGGAGTTAAGGAAAGGTGTTAGAGGCTTCCTAAAGCAGTTAAGGAAAGGTGCTAGAGGCTTCCTAAAGGAGTTAAGGAAAGGTGTTAGAGGCTTCCTAAAGCAGTTAAGGAAAGGTGTTAGAGGCTTCCCAAAGGAGTTAAGGAAAGGTGTTAGAGGCTTCCTAAAGCAGTTAAGGAAAGGTGTTAGAGGCTTCCCAAAGCAGTTAAGGAAAGGTGCTAGAGGCTTCCTAAAGCAGTTAAGGAAAGGTGTTAGAGGCTTCCTAAAGCAGTTAAGGAAAGGTGTTAGAGGCTTCCTAAAGCAGTTAAGGAAAGGTGCTAGAGGCTTCCTAAAGGAGTTAAGGAAAGGTGTTAGAGGCTTCCTAAAGCAGTTAAGGAAAGGTGCTAGAGGCTTCCTAAAGGAGAAAAGGAAAGGTGTTAGAGGCTTCCTAAAGCAGTTAAGGAAAGGTGTTAGAGGCTTCCTAAAGCAGTTAAGGAAAGGTGTTAGAGGCTTCTAAAGCAGTTAAGGAAATGTGTTAGAGGCTTCCTAAAGCAGTTAAGGAAAGGTGTTAGAGGCTTCCTAAAGCAGTTAAGGAAAGGTGTTAGAGGCTTCCTAAAGCAGTTAAGGAAAGGTGTTAGGAGGCTTCCTAAAGCAGTTAAGGAAAGGTGTTAAGAGGCTAACTAAAGGAGTTAAGGAAAGGTGTTAGGAGGCTTCCTAAAGGAGTTAAGGAAAGGTGTTAGGAGGCTTCCTAAAGGAGATAAGGAAAGGTATTAGGAGACTTCCTAAAGGAGTTAAGGAAAGGTGTTAGGAGGCTTCCTAAAGGAGTTAAGGAAAGGTGTTAGGAGGCTTCCTAAAGCAGTTAAGGAAAGGTGTTAAGAGGCTAACTAAAGGAGTTAAGGAAAGGTATTAGGAGACTTCCTAAAGGAGTTAAGGAAAGGTGTTAGGAGGCTTCCTAAAGCAGTTAAGGAAAGGTGTTAGGAGGCTTCCTAAAGGACTTAAGGGAAGGTGTTTGGAGTCTTCCTAAAGGAGATAAGGGAAGGTGTTAGGAGGCTTCCTAAAGCAGTTAAGGAAAGGTGTTAGGAGGCTTCTAAAGCAGTTAAGGAAAGGTGTTAGAGGCTTCCTAAAGCAGTTAAGGAAAGGTGCTAGAGGCTTCCTAAAGCAGTTAAGGAAAGGTGTTAGAGGCTTCTAAAGGAGTTAAGGAAAGGTGTTAGAGGCTTCCTAAATCAGTTAAGGAAAGGTGCTAGAGGCTTCCTAAAGCAGTTAAGGAAAGGTGTTAGAGGCTTCTAAAGGAGTTAAGGAAAGGTGTTAGAGGCTTCTAAAGCAGTTAAGGAAAGGTGTTAGAGGCTTCCTAAAGCAGTTAAGGAAAGGTATTAGAGGCTTCCTAAAGCAGTTAAGGAAAGGTGCTAGAGGCTTCCTAAAGCAGTTAAGGAAAGGTGCTAGAGGCTTCTAAAGCAGTTAAGGAAAGGTCTTAGAGGCTTCCTAAAGGAGTTAAGGAAAGGTGCTAGAGGCTTCCTAAAGCAGTTAAGGAAAGGTGTTAGAGGCTTCTAAAGGAGTTAAGGAAAGGTGTTAGAGGCTTCCTAAATCAGTTAAGGAAAGGTGCTAGAGGCTTCCTAAAGCAGTTAAGGAAAGGTGTTAGAGGCTTCTAAAGGAGTTAAGGAAAGGTGTTAGAGGCTTCTAAAGCAGTTAAGGAAAGGTGTTAGAGGCTTCCTAAAGCAGTTAAGGAAAGGTATTAGAGGCTTCCTAAAGCAGTTAAGGAAAGGTGTTAGAGGCTTCTAAAGGAGTTAAGGAAAGGTGTTAGAGGCTTCCTAAATCAGTTAAGGAAAGGTGCTAGAGGCTTCCTAAAGCAGTTAAGGAAAGGTGTTAGAGGCTTCTAAAGCAGTTCAGGAAAGGTGTTAGAGGCTTCCTAAAGCAGTTAAGGAAAGGTATTAGAGGCTTCCTAAAGCAGTTAAGGAAAGGTGCTAGAGGCTTCCTAAAGCAGTTAAGGAAAGGTGCTAGAGGCTTCTAAAGCAGTTAAGGAAAGGTGTTAGAGGCTTCCTAAAGGAGTTAAGGAAAGGTGTTAGGAGGCTTCCTAAAGCAGTTAAGGAAAGGTGTTAGAGGCTTCCTAAAGCAGTTAAGGAAAGGTGTTAGAGGCTTCTAAAGGAGTTAAGGAAAGGTGTTAGAGGCTTCCTAAAGCAGTTAAGGAAAGGTGCTAGAGGCTTCCTAAAGCAGTTAAGTAAAAGGTGCTAGAGGCTTCCTAAAGGAGTTAAGGAAAGGTGCTAGAGGCTTCCTAAAGCAGTTAAGGAAAGGTGTTAGAGGCTTCCTAAAGCAGTTAAGGAAAGGTGTTAGAGGCTTCCTAAAGCAGTTAAGGAAAGGTGTTAGAGGCTTCCTAAAGGAGTTAAGGAAAGGTGTTAGAGGCTTCCTAAAGCAGTTAAGGAAAGGTGTTAGAGGCTTCCTAAAGCAGTTAAGGAAAGGTGCTAGAGGCTTCTAAAGCAGTTAAGGAAAGGTGCTAGAGGCTTCCTAAAGCAGTTAAGGAAAGGTGCTAGAGGCTTCCTAAAGGAGTTAAGGAAAGGTGTTAGAGGCTTCTAAAGCAGTTAAGGAAAGGTGCTAGAGGCTTCCTAAAGCAGTTAAGGAAAGGTTCTAGAGGCTTCCTAAAGCAGTTAAGTAAAGGTGCTAGAGGCTTCCTAAAGGAGTTAAGGAAAGGTGTTAGAGGCTTCTAAAGCAGTTAAGGAAAGGTGTTAGAGGCTTCCTAAAGGAGTTAAGGAAAGGTGTTAGGAGGCTTCCTAAAGCAGTTAAGGAAAGGTGCTAAGAGGCTAACTAAAGGAGTTAAGGAAAGGTGTTAGGAGGCTTCCTAAAGGAGTTAAGGAAAGGTGTTAGGAGGCTTCCTAAAGCAGTTAAGGAAAGGTGTTAAGAGGCTAACTAAAGGAGTTAAGGAAAGGTATTAGGAGACTTCCTAAAGGAGCTAAGGAAAGGTGTTAGGAGGCTTCCTAAAGCAGTTAAGGAAAGGTGTTAGGAGGCTTCCTAAAGGACTTAAGGGAAGGTGTTTGGAGTCTTCCTAAAGGAGATAAGGGAAGGTGTTAGGAGGCTTCCCAAAGCAGTTAAGGAAAGGTGTTAGGAGGCTTCTAAAGCAGTTAAGGAAAGGTGTTAGAGGCTTCCTAAAGCAGTTAAGGAAAGGTGCTAGAGGCTTCCTAAAGCAGTTAAGGAAAGGTGTTAGAGGCTTCTAAAGGAGTTAAGGAAAGGTGTTAGAGGCTTCCTAAATCAGTTAAGGAAAGGTGCTAGAGGCTTCCTAAAGCAGTTAAGGAAAGGTGTTAGAGGCTTCTAAAGGAGTTAAGGAAAGGTGTTAGAGGCTTCTAAAGCAGTTAAGGAAAGGTGTTAGAGGCTTCCTAAAGCAGTTAAGGAAAGGTATTAGAGGCTTCCTAAAGCAGTTAAGGAAAGGTGCTAGAGGCTTCCTAAAGCAGTTAAGGAAAGGTGCTAGAGGCTTCTAAAGCAGTTAAGGAAAGGTGTTAGAGGCTTCCTAAAGGAGTTAAGGAAAGGTGCTAGAGGCTTCCTAAAGCAGTTAAGGAAAGGTGTTAGAGGCTTCTAAAGGAGTTAAGGAAAGGTGTTAGAGGCTTCCTAAATCAGTTAAGGAAAGGTGCTAGAGGCTTCCTAAAGCAGTTAAGGAAAGGTGTTAGAGGCTTCTAAAGGAGTTAAGGAAAGGTGTTAGAGGCTTCTAAAGCAGTTAAGGAAAGGTGTTAGAGGCTTCCTAAAGCAGTTAAGGAAAGGTATTAGAGGCTTCCTAAAGCAGTTAAGGAAAGGTGTTAGAGGCTTCTAAAGGAGTTAAGGAAAGGTGTTAGAGGCTTCCTAAATCAGTTAAGGAAAGGTGCTAGAGGCTTCCTAAAGCAGTTAAGGAAAGGTGTTAGAGGCTTCTAAAGGAGTTAAGGAAAGGTGTTAGAGGCTTCTAAAGCAGTTCAGGAAAGGTGTTAGAGGCTTCCTAAAGCAGTTAAGGAAAGGTATTAGAGGCTTCCTAAAGCAGTTAAGGAAAGGTGCTAGAGGCTTCCTAAAGCAGTTAAGGAAAGGTGCTAGAGGCTTCTAAAGCAGTTAAGGAAAGGTGTTAGAGGCTTCCTAAAGGAGTTAAGGAAAGGTGTTAGGAGGCTTCCTAAAGCAGTTAAGGAAAGGTGTTAGAGGCTTCCTAAAGCAGTTAAGGAAAGGTGTTAGAGGCTTCTAAAGGAGTTAAGGAAAGGTGTTAGAGGCTTCCTAAAGCAGTTAAGGAAAGGTGCTAGAGGCTTCCTAAAGCAGTTAAGGAAAGGTGCTAGAGGCTTCCTAAAGGAGTTAAGGAAAGGTGCTAGAGGCTTCCTAAAGCAGTTAAGGAAAGGTGTTAGAGGCTTCCTAAAGCAGTTAAGGAAAGGTGTTAGAGGCTTCTAAAGCAGTTAAGGAAAGGTGCTAGAGGCTTCCTAAAGCAGTTAAGGAAAGGTGTTAGAGGCTTCCTAAAGCAGTTAAGGAAAGGTGTTAGAGGCTTCTAAAGGAGTTAAGGAAAGGTGCTAAAGGGTTCTAAAGCAGTTAAGGAAAGGTGTTAGAGGCTTCCTAAAGCAGTTAAGGAAAGGTGTTAAGAGGCTAACTAAAGGAGTTAAGGAAAGGTGTTAGGAGGCTTCCTAAAGGAGTTAAGGAAAGGTGTTAGGAGGCTTCCTAAAGGAGATAAGGAAAGGTATCAGGAGACTTCCTAAAGGAGTTAAGGAAAGGTGTTAGGAGGCTTCCTAAAGCAGTTAAGGAAAGGTGTTAGGAGGCTTCCTAAAGCAGTTAAGGAACGGTGTTAGAGGCTTCTAAAGGAGTTAAGGAAAGGTGTTAGAGGCTTCCTAAATCAGTTAAGGAAAGGTGCTAGAGGCTTCCTAAAGCAGTTAAGGAAAGGTGTTAGAGGCTTCTAAAGGAGTTAAGGAAAGGTGTTAGAGGCTTCTAAAGCAGTTAAGGAATGGTGTTAGAGGCTTCCTAAAGGAGTTAAGGAAAGGTGCTAGAGGCTTCCTAAAGGAGTTAAGGAAAGGTATTAGAGGCTTCCTAAAGCAGTTAAGGAAAGGTGCTAGAGGCTTCCTAAAGCAGTTAAGGAAAGGTGCTAGAGGCTTCTAAAGCAGTTAAGGAAAGGTGTTAGAGGCTTCCTAAAGGAGTTAAGGAAAGGTGTTAGGAGGCTTCCTAAAGCAGTTAAGGAAAGGTGTTAGAGGCTTCCTAAAGCAGTTAAGGAAAGGTGTTAGAGGCTTCTAAAGGAGTTAAGGAAAGGTGTTAGAGGCTTCCTAAAGCAGTTAAGGAAAGGTGCTAGAGGCTTCCTAAAGCAGTTAAGGAAAGGTGCTAGAGGCTTCCTAAAGCAGTTAAGGAAAGGTGTTAGAGGCTTCTAAAGGAGTTAAGGAAAGGTGTTAGAGGCTTCCTAAAGCAGTTAAGGAAAGGTGTTAGAGGCTTCCTAAAGCAGTTAAGGAAAGGTGTTAGAGGCTTCCTAAAGCAGTTAAGGAAAGGTGTCAGAGGCTTCTAAAGGAGTTAAGGAAAGGTGCTAGAGGCTTCCTAAAGCAGTTAAGGAAAGGTGTTAGAGGCTTCCTAAAGCAGTTAAGGAAAGGTGTTAGAGGCTTCTAAAGCAGTTAAGGAAAGGTGCTAGAGGCTTCCTAAAGCAGTTAAGGAAAGGTGTTAGAGGCTTCCTAAAGCAGTTAAGGAAAGGTGTTAGAGGCTTCTAAAGGAGTTAAGGAAAGGTGCTAGAGGCTTCTTAAGCAGTTAAGGAAAGGTGTTAGAGGCTTCCTAAAGCAGTTAAGGAAAGGTGTTAGAGGCTTCCTAAAGCAGTTAAGGAAAGGTGTTAGGAGGCTTCCTAAAGGAGTTAAGGAAAGGTATTAGGAGGCTTCCTAAAGGAGTTAAGGAAAGGTGTTAGGAGGCTTCCTAAAGCAGTTAAGGAAAGGTGTTAGGAGGCTTCTAAAGCAGTTAAGGAAAGGTGTTAGAGGCTTCCTAAAGCAGTTAAGGAAAGGTGCTAGAGGCTTCCTAAAGCAGTTAAGGAAAGGTGTTAGAGGCTTCTAAAGGAGTTAAGGAAAGGTGTTAGAGGCTTCCTAAATCAGTTAAGGAAAGGTGCTAGAGGCTTCCTAAAGCAGTTAAGGAAAGGTGTTAGAGGCTTCTAAAGGAGTTAAGGAAAGGTGTTAGAGGCTTCTAAAGCAGTTAAGGAAAGGTGTTAGAGGCTTCCTAAAGCAGTTAAGGAAAGGTATTAGAGGCTTCCTAAAGCAGTTAAGGAAAGGTGCTAGAGGCTTCCTAAAGGAGTTAAGGAAAGGTGTTAGAGGCTTCCTAAATCAGTTAAGGAAAGGTGCTAGAGGCTTCCTAAAGCAGTTAAGGAAAGGTGTTAGAGGCTTCTAAAGGAGTTAAGGAAAGGTGTTAGAGGCTTCTAAAGCAGTTCAGGAAAGGTGTTAGAGGCTTCCTAAAGCAGTTAAGGAAAGGTATTAGAGGCTTCCTAAAGCAGTTAAGGAAAGGTGCTAGAGGCTTCCTAAAGCAGTTAAGGAAAGGTGCTAGAGGCTTCTAAAGCAGTTAAGGAAAGGTGTTAGAGGCTTCCTAAAGGAGTTAAGGAAAGGTGTTAGGAGGCTTCCTAAAGCAGTTAAGGAAAGGTGTTAGAGGCTTCCTAAAGCAGTTAAGGAAAGGTGTTAGAGGCTTCTAAAGGAGTTAAGGAAAGGTGTTAGAGGCTTCCTAAAGCAGTTAAGGAAAGGTGCTAGAGGCTTCCTAAAGCAGTTAAGGAAAGGTGCTAGAGGCTTCCTAAAGGAGTTAAGGAAAGGTGCTAGAGGCTTCCTAAAGCAGTTAAGGAAAGGTGTTAGAGGCTTCCTAAAGCAGTTAAGGAAAGGTGTTAGAGGCTTCTAAAGCAGTTAAGGAAAGGTGCTAGAGGCTTCCTAAAGCAGTTAAGGAAAGGTGTTAGAGGCTTCCTAAAGCAGTTAAGGAAAGGTGTTAGAGGCTTCTAAAGGAGTTAAGGAAAGGTGCTAGAGGCTTCTAAAGCAGTTAAGGAAAGGTGTTAGAGGCTTCCTAAAGCAGTTAAGGAAAGGTGTTAAGAGGCTAACTAAAGGAGTTAAGGAAAGGTGTTAGGAGGCTTCCTAAAGGAGTTAAGGAAAGGTGTTAGGAGGCTTCCTAAAGGAGATAAGGAAAGGTATTAGGAGACTTCCTAAAGGAGTTAAGGAAAGGTGTTAGGAGGCTTCCTAAAGCAGTTAAGGAAAGGTGTTAGGAGGCTTCCTAAAGCAGTTAAGGAAAGGTGTTAGAGGCTTCTAAAGGAGTTAAGGAAAGGTGTT
This sequence comes from Blennius ocellaris, assembly GCF_963422515.1. Lineage (NCBI taxonomy): Eukaryota > Metazoa > Chordata > Actinopteri > Blenniiformes > Blenniidae > Blennius > Blennius ocellaris. The sequence goes on along the minus strand of NC_137651.1, from coordinate 1,310,629 downwards.
AGAGGCTTCCTAAATCAGTTAAGGAAAGGTGCTAGAGGCTTCCTAAAGCAGTTAAGGAAAGGTGTTAGAGGCTTCTAAAGGAGTTAAGGAAAGGTGTTAGAGGCTTCTAAAGCAGTTAAGGAAAGGTGTTAGAGGCTTCCTAAAGGAGTTAAGGAAAGGTGCTAGAGGCTTCCTAAAGGAGTTAAGGAAAGGTATTAGAGGCTTCCTAAAGCAGTTAAGGAAAGGTGCTAGAGGCTTCCTAAAGCAGTTAAGGAAAGGTGCTAGAGGCTTCTAAAGCAGTTAAGGAAAGGTGTTAGAGGCTTCCTAAAGGAGTTAAGGAAAGGTGTTAGGAGGCTTCCTAAAGCAGTTAAGGAAAGGTGTTAGAGGCTTCCTAAAGCAGTTAAGGAAAGGTGTTAGAGGCTTCTAAAGGAGTTAAGGAAAGGTGTTAGAGGCTTCCTAAAGCAGTTAAGGAAAGGTGCTAGAGGCTTCCTAAAGCAGTTAAGGAAAGGTGCTAGAGGCTTCCTAAAGCAGTTAAGGAAAGGTGTTAGAGGCTTCTAAAGGAGTTAAGGAAAGGTGTTAGAGGCTTCCTAAAGCAGTTAAGGAAAGGTGTTAGAGGCTTCCTAAAGCAGTTAAGGAAAGGTGTTAGAGGCTTCCTAAAGCAGTTAAGGAAAGGTGTCAGAGGCTTCTAAAGGAGTTAAGGAAAGGTGCTAGAGGCTTCCTAAAGCAGTTAAGGAAAGGTGTTAGAGGCTTCCTAAAGCAGTTAAGGAAAGGTGTTAGAGGCTTCTAAAGCAGTTAAGGAAAGGTGCTAGAGGCTTCCTAAAGCAGTTAAGGAAAGGTGTTAGAGGCTTCCTAAAGCAGTTAAGGAAAGGTGTTAGAGGCTTCCTAAAGGAGTTAAGGAAAGGTGTTAGGAGGCTTCCTAAAGCAGTTAAGGAAAGGTGTTAGAGGCTTCCTAAAGCAGTTAAGGAAAGGTGTTAGAGGCTTCTAAAGGAGTTAAGGAAAGGTGTTAGAGGCTTCCTAAAGCAGTTAAGGAAAGGTGCTAGAGGCTTCCTAAAGCAGTTAAGGAAAGGTGCTAGAGGCTTCCTAAAGCAGTTAAGGAAAGGTGTTAGAGGCTTCTAAAGGAGTTAAGGAAAGGTGTTAGAGGCTTCCTAAAGCAGTTAAGGAAAGGTGTTAGAGGCTTCCTAAAGCAGTTAAGGAAAGGTGTTAGAGGCTTCCTAAAGCAGTTAAGGAAAGGTGTTAGAGGCTTCCTAAAGCAGTTAAGGAAAGGTGTCAGAGGCTTCTAAAGGAGTTAAGGAAAGGTGCTAGAGGCTTCCTAAAGCAGTTAAGGAAAGGTGTTAGAGGCTTCCTAAAGCAGTTAAGGAAAGGTGTTAGAGGCTTCTAAAGCAGTTAAGGAAAGGTGCTAGAGGCTTCCTAAAGCAGTTAAGGAAAGGTGTTAGAGGCTTCCTAAAGCAGTTAAGGAAAGGTGTTAGAGGCTTCTAAAGGAGTTAAGGAAAGGTGTTAGAGGCTTCTAAAGCAGTTAAGGAAAGGTGTTAGAGGCTTCCTAAAGGAGTTAAGGAAAGGTGCTAGAGGCTTCCTAAAGGAGTTAAGGAAAGGTATTAGAGGCTTCCTAAAGCAGTTAAGGAAAGGTGCTAGAGGCTTCCTAAAGCAGTTAAGGAAAGGTGCTAGAGGCTTCTAAAGCAGTTAAGGAAAGGTGTTAGAGGCTTCCTAAAGGAGTTAAGGAAAGGTGTTAGGAGGCTTCCTAAAGCAGTTAAGGAAAGGTGTTAGAGGCTTCCTAAAGCAGTTAAGGAAAGGTGTTAGAGGCTTCTAAAGGAGTTAAGGAAAGGTGTTAGAGGCTTCCTAAATCAGTTAAGGAAAGGTGCTAGAGGCTTCCTAAAGCAGTTAAGGAAAGGTGTTAGAGGCTTCTAAAGGAGTTAAGGAAAGGTGTTAGAGGCTTCTAAAGCAGTTAAGGAAAGGTGTTAGAGGCTTCCTAAAGCAGTTAAGGAAAGGTATTAGAGGCTTCCTAAAGCAGTTAAGGAAAGGTGCTAGAGGCTTCTTAAGCAGTTAAGGAAAGGTGTTAGAGGCTTCCTAAAGCAGTTAAGGAAAGGTGTTAGAGGCTTCCTAAAGCAGTTAAGGAAAGGTGTTAGGAGGCTTCCTAAAGGAGTTAAGGAAAGGTATTAGGAGGCTTCCTAAAGGAGTTAAGGAAAGGTGTTAGGAGGCTTCCTAAAGCAGTTAAGGAAAGGTGTTAGAGGCTTCCTAAAGCAGTTAAGGAAAGGTGCTAGAGGCTTCCTAAAGGAGTTAAGGAAAGGTGTTAGAGGCTTCCTATAGCAGTTAAGGAAAGGTGCTAGAGGCTTCCTAAAGGAGTTAAGGAAAGGTGTTAGAGGCTTCCTAAAGCAGTTAAGGAAAGGTGTTAGAGGCTTCCTAAAGGAGTTAAGGAAAGGTGTTAGAGGCTTCCCAAAGCAGTTAAGGAAAGGTGCTAGAGGCTTCCTAAAGGAGTTAAGTAAAGGTGTTAGAGGCTTCCTAAAGCAGTTAAGGAAAGGTGCTAGAGGCTTCCTAAAGGAGTTAAGGAAAGGTGTTAGAGGCTTCCTAAAGCAGTTAAGGAAAGGTGTTAGAGGCTTCCTAAAGGAGTTAAGGAAAGGTGTTAGAGGCTTCCCAAAGCAGTTAAGGAAAGGTGCTAGAGGCTTCCTAAAGCAGTTAAGGAAAGGTGTTAGAGGCTTCCTAAAGGAGTTAAGGAAAGGTGTTAGAGGCTTCCCAAAGCAGTTAAGGAAAGGTGCTAGAGGCTTCCTAAAGCAGTTAAGGAAAGGTGTTAGAGGCTTCCTTAAGCAGTTAAGGAAAGGTGTTAGAGGCTTCCTAAAGCAGTTAAGGAAAGGTGTTAGAGGCTTCTAAAGGAGTTAAGGAAAGGTGTTAGGAGGCTTCCTAAAGCAGTTAAGGAAAGGTGTTAGAGGCTTCCTAAAGCAGTTAAGGAAAGGTGTTAGAGGCTTCCTAAAGCAGTTAAGGAAAGGTGTCAGAGGCTTCTAAAGGAGTTAAGGAAAGGTGCTAGAGGCTTCCTAAAGCAGTTAAGGAAAGGTGTTAGAGGCTTCCTAAAGCAGTTAAGGAAAGGTGTTAGAGGCTTCTAAAGCAGTTAAGGAAAGGTGCTAGAGGCTTCCTAAAGCAGTTAAGGAAAGGTGTTAGAGGCTTCCTAAAGCAGTTAAGGAAAGGTGTTAGAGGCTTCTAAAGGAGTTAAGGAAAGGTGCTAGAGGCTTCTAAAGCAGTTAAGGAAAGGTGTTAGAGGCTTCCTAAAGCAGTTAAGGAAAGGTGTTAGAGGCTTCCTAAAGCAGTTAAGGAAAGGTGTTAGGAGGCTTCCTAAAGGAGTTAAGGAAAGGTATTAGGAGGCTTCCTAAAGGAGTTAAGGAAAGGTGTTAGGAGGCTTCCTAAAGCAGTTAAGGAAAGGTGTTAGAGGCTTCCTAAAGCAGTTAAGGAAAGGTGCTAGAGGCTTCCTAAAGCAGTTAAGGAAAGGTGTTAGAGGCTTCCTAAAGGAGTTAAGGAAAGGTGTTAGGAGGCTTCCTAAAGCAGTTAAGGAAAGGTGTTAGAGGCTTCCTAAAGCAGTTAAGGAAAGGTGTTAGGAGCCTTCCTAAAGCAGTTAAGGAAAGGTGCTAGAGGCTTCCTAAAGGAGTTAAGGAAAGGTGTTAGAGGCTTCCTAAAGCAGTTAAGGAAAGGTGCTAGAGGCTTCCTAAAGGAGTTAAGGAAAGGTGTTAGAGGCTTCTAAAGCAGTTAAGGAAAGGTGTTAGAGGCTTCCTAAAGCAGTTAAGGAAAGGTGTTAGAGGCTTCTAAAGGAGTTAAGGAAAGGTGCTAGAGGCTTCCTAAAGCAGTTAAGGAAAGGTGCTAGAGGCTTCCTAAAGGAGTTAAGGAAAGGTGTTAGAGGCTTCCTAAAGCAGTTAAGGAAAGGTGCTAGAGGCTTCCTAAAGGAGTTAAGGAAAGGTGTTAGAGGCTTCCTAAAGGAGTTAAGGAAAGGTGTTAGAGGCTTCCCAAAGCAGTTAAGGAAAGGTGCTAGAGGCTTCCTAAAGCAGTTAAGGAAAGGTGTTAGAGGCTTCCTAAAGCAGTTAAGGAAAGGTGTTAGAGGCTTCCTAAAGCAGTTAAGGAAAGGTGCTAGAGGCTTCCTAAAGGAGTTAAGGAAATGTGTTAGAGGCTTCCTAAAGCAGTTAAGGAAAGGTGCTAGAGGCTTCCTAAAGGAGTTAAGGAAAGGTGTTAGAGGCTTCCTAAAGCAGTTAAGGAAAGGTGCTAGAGGCTTCCTAAAGGAGTTAAGGAAATGTGTTAGAGGCTTCCTAAAGCAGTTAAGGAAAGGTGCTAGAGGCTTCCTAAAGGAGTTAAGGAAAGGTGTTAGAGGCTTCCTAAAGCAGTTAAGGAAAGGTGTTAGAGGCTTCCTAAAGCAGTTAAGGAAAGGTGTTAGAGGCTTCCTAAAGCAGTTAAGGAAAGGTGTTAGGAGCCTTCCTAAAGCAGTTAAGGAAAGGTGTTAGGAGGCTTCCTAAAGGAGTTAAGGAAAGGTATTAGGAGGCTTCCTAAAGGAGTTAAGGAAAGGTGTTAGGAGGCTTCCTAAAGCAGTTAAGGAAAGGTGTTAGAGGCTTCCTAAAGCAGTTAAGGAAAGGTGCTAGAGGCTTCCTAAAGCAGTTAAGGAAAGGTGTTAGAGGCTTCCTAAAGCAGTTAAGGAAAGGTGCTAGAGGCTTCCTAAAGCAGTTAAGGAAAGGTGTTAGAGGCTTCCTAAAGCAGTTAAGGAAAGGTTCTAGAGGCTTCCTAAAGCAGTTAAGGAAAGGTGCTAGAGGCTTCCTAAAGGAGTTAAGGAAAGGTGTTAGAGGCTTCTAAAGCAGTTAAGGAAAGGTGTTAGAGGCTTCCTAAAGGAGTTAAGGAAAGGTGTTAGAGGCTTCCTAAAGGAGTTAAGGAAAGGTGTTAGGAGGCTTCCTAAAGCAGTTAAGGAAAGGTGTTAGAGGCTTCCTAAAGCAGTTAAGGAAAGGTGTTAGAGGCTTCCTAAAGCAGTTAAGGAAAGGTGTTAGGAGCCTTCCTAAAGCAGTTAAGGAAAGGTGCTAGAGGCTTCCTAAAGGAGTTAAGGAAAGGTGTTAGAGGCTTCCTAAAGCAGTTAAGGAAAGGTGCTAGAGGCTTACTAAAGGAGTTAAGGAAAGGTGTTAGAGGCTTCTAAAGCAGTTAAGGAAAGGTGTTAGAGGCTTCCTAAAGCAGTTAAGGAAAGGTGTTAGAGGCTTCTAAAGGAGTTAAGGAAAGGTGCTAGAGGCTTCCTAAAGCAGTTAAGGAAAGGTGCTAGAGGCTTCCTAAAGGAGTTAAGGAAAGGTGTTAGAGGCTTCCTAAAGCAGTTAAGGAAAGGTGCTAGAGGCTTCCTAAAGGAGTTAAGGAAAGGTGTTAGAGGCTTCCTAAAGGAGTTAAGGAAAGGTGTTAGAGGCTTCCCAAAGCAGTTAAGGAAGGGTGCTAGAGGCTTCCTAAAGCAGTTAAGGAAAGGTGTTAGAGGCTTCCTAAAGCAGTTAAGGAAAGGTGTTAGAGGCTTCCTAAAGCAGTTAAGGAAAGGTGCTAGAGGCTTCCTAAAGGAGTTAAGGAAATGTGTTAGAGGCTTCCTAAAGCAGTTAAGGAAAGGTGCTAGAGGCTTCCTAAAGGAGTTAAGGAAAGGTGTTAGAGGCTTCCTAAAGCAGTTAAGGAAAGGTGCTAGAGGCTTCCTAAAGGAGTTAAGGAAATGTGTTAGAGGCTTCCTAAAGCAGTTAAGGAAAGGTGCTAGAGGCTTCCTAAAGGAGTTAAGGAAAGGTGTTAGAGGCTTCCTAAAGCAGTTAAGGAAAGGTGTTAGAGGCTTCCTAAAGCAGTTAAGGAAAGGTGTTAGACGCTTCCTAAAGCAGTTAAGGAAAGGTGTTAGGAGCCTTCCTAAAGCAGTTAAGGAAAGGTGTTAGGAGGCTTCCTAAAGGAGTTAAGGAAAGGTATTAGGAGGCTTCCTAAAGGAGTTAAGGAAAGGTGTTAGGAGGCTTCCTAAAGCAGTTAAGGAAAGGTGTTAGAGGCTTCCTAAAGCAGTTAAGGAAAGGTGCTAGAGGCTTCCTAAAGCAGTTAAGAAAAGGTGTTAGAGGCTTCCTAAAGCAGTTAAGGAAAGGTGCTAGAGGCTTCCTAAAGCAGTTAAGGAAAGGTGTTAGAGGCTTCCTAAAGCAGTTAAGGAAAGGTGCTAGAGGCTTCTAAAGCAGTTAAGGAAAGGTGCTAGAGGCTTCCTAAAGCAGTTAAGGAAAGGTGCTAGAGGCTTCCTAAAGGAGTTAAGGAAAGGTGTTAGAGGCTTCTAAAGCAGTTAAGGAAAGGTGCTAGAGGCTTCCTAAAGGAGTTAAGGAAAGGTGTTAGAGGCTTCCTAAAGCAGTTAAGGAAAGGTGCTAGAGGCTTCCTAAAGCAGTTAAGGAAAGGTGTTAGAGGCTTCCTAAAGCAGTTAAGGAAAGGTTCTAGAGGCTTCCTAAAGCAGTTAAGGAAAGGTGCTAGAGGCTTCCTAAAGGAGTTAAGGAAAGGTGTTAGAGGCTTCTAAAGCAGTTAAGGAAAGGTGTTAGAGGCTTCCTAAAGGAGTTAAGGAAAGGTGTTAGGAGGCTTCCTAAAGCAGTTAAGGAAAGGTGTTAGAGGCTTCCTAAAGCAGTTAAGGAAAGGTGTTAGAGGCTTCCTAAAGCAGTTAAGGAAAGGTGTTAGGAGCCTTCCTAAAGCAGTTAAGGAAAGGTGCTAGAGGCTTCCTAAAGGAGTTAAGGAAAGGTGTTAGAGGCTTCCTAAAGGAGTTAAGGAAAGGTGTTAGGAGGCTTCCTAAAGCAGTTAAGGAAAGGTGTTAGAGGCTTCCTAAAGCAGTTAAGGAAAGGTGTTAGAGGCTTCCTAAAGGAGTTAAGGAAAGGTGTTAGGAAGCTTCCTAAAGCAGTTAAGGAAAGGTGCTAGAGGCTTCCTAAAGGAGTTAAGGAAAGGTGTTAGAGGCTTCTAAAGCAGTTAAGGAAAGGTGTTAGAGGCTTCCTAAAGCAGTTAAGGAAAGGTGTTAGAGGCTTCCTAAAGCAGTTAAGGAAAGGTGTTAGAGGCTTCTAAAGGAGTTAAGGAAAGGTGCTAGAGGCTTCCTAAAGCAGTTAAGGAAAGGTGTTAGAGGCTTCCTAAAGCAGTTAAGGAAAGGTGCTAGAGGCTTCCTAAAGGAGTTAAGGAAAGGTGTTAGAGGCTTCTAAAGCAGTTAAGGAAAGGTGTTAGAGGCTTCCTAAAGCAGTTAAGGAAAGGTGTTAGAGGCTTCCTAAAGCAGTTAAGGAAAGGTGTTAGAGGCTTCCTAAAGAAGTTAAGGAAAGGTGTTAGAGGCTTCTAAAGCAGTTAAGGAAAGGTGTTAGAGGCTTCCTAAAGGAGTTAAGGAAAGGTGTTAGAGGCTTCTAAAGCAGTTAAGGAAAGGTGTTAGAGGCTTCCTAAAGCAGTTAAGGAAAGGTGTTAGAGGCTTCTAAAGCAGTTAAGGAAAGGTGTTAGAGGCTTCTAAAGCAGTTAAGGAAAGGTGCTAGAGGCTTCCTAAAGGAGTTAAGGAAAGGTGTTAGAGGCTTCTAAAGCAGTTAAGGAAAGGTGTTAGAGGCTTCCTAAAGCAGTTAAGGAAAGGTGTTAGAGGCTTCCTAAAGCAGTTAAGGAAAGGTGTTAGAGGCTTCCTAAAGCAGTTAAGGAAAGGTGTTAGAGGCTTCTAAAGCAGTTAAGGAAAGGTGTTAGAGGCTTCCTAAAGCAGTTAAGGAAAGGTGTTAGAGGCTTCCTAAAGCAGTTAAGGAAAGGTGCTAGAGGCTTCCTAAAGGAGTTAAGGAAAGGTGTTAGAGGCTTCTAAAGCAGTTAAGGAAAGGTGTTAGAGGCTTCCTAAAGCAGTTAAGGAAAGGTGTTAGAGGCTTCCTAAAGCAGTTAAGGAAAGGTGTTAGAGGCTTCCTAAAGCAGTTAAGGAAAGGTGTTAGAGGCTTCTAAAGCAGTTAAGGAAAGGTGTTAGAGGCTTCCTAAAGGAGTTAAGGAAAGGTGTTAGAGGCTTCTAAAGCAGTTAAGGAAAGGTGTTAGAGGCTTCCTAAAGCAGTTAAGGAAAGGTGTTAGAGGCTTCCTAAAGGAGTTAAGGAAAGGTGTTAGAGGCTTCCTAAAGCAGTTAAGGAAAGGTGTTAGAGGCTTCTAAAGCAGTTAAGGAAAGGTGTTAGAGGCTTCTAAAGCAGTTAAGGAAAGGTGCTAGAGGCTTCCTAAAGGAGTTAAGGAAAGGTGTTAGAGGCTTCTAAAGCAGTTAAGGAAAGGTGTTAGAGGCTTCCTAAAGCAGTTAAGGAAAGGTGTTAGAGGCTTCCTAAAGGAGTTAAGGAAAGGTGTTAGAGGCTTCCTAAAGCAGTTAAGGAAAGGTGTTAGAGGCTTCTAAAGCAGTTAAGGAAAGGTGTTAGAGGCTTCTAAAGCAGTTAAGGAAAGGTGCTAGAGGCTTCTAAAGCAGTTAAGGAAAGGTGCTAGAGGCTTCCTAAAGCAGTTAAGGAAAGGTGTTAGAGGCTTCCTAAAGCAGTTAAGGAAAGGTGTTAGAGGCTTCTAAAGCAGTTAAGGAAAGGTGCTAGAGGCTTCCTAAAGCAGTTAAGGAAAGGTGTTAGAGGCTTCTAAAGGAGTTAAGGAAAGGTGCTAGAGGCTTCTAAAGCAGTTAAGGAAAGGTGTTAGAGGCTTCCTAAAGCAGTTAAGGAAAGGTGTTAGAGGCTTCCTAAAGCAGTTAAGGAAAGGTGCTAGAGGCTTCCTAAAGCAGTTAAGGAAAGGTGCTAGAGGCTTCCTAAAGCAGTTAAGGAAAGGTGCTAGAGGCTTCCTAAAGGAGTTAAGGAAAGGTGCTAGAGGCTTCCTAAAGCAGTTAAGGAAAGGTGTTAGAGGCTTCCTAAAGCAGTTAAGGAAAGGTGTTAGAGGCTTCTAAAGCAGTTAAGGAAAGGTGTTAGAGGCTTCCTAAAGCAGTTAAGGAAAGGTGTTAGAGGCTTCTAAAGGAGTTAAGGAAAGGTGCTAGAGGCTTCCTAAAGCAGTTAAGGAAAGGTGTTAGAGGCTTCTAAAGCAGTTAAGGAAAGGTGCTAGAGGCTTCCTAAAGCAGTTAAGGAAAGGTGGTAGAGGCTTCCTAAAGCAGTTAAGGAAAGGTGCTAGAGGCTTCCTAAAGCAGTTAAGGAAAGGTGTTAGAGGCTTCCTAAAGCAGTTAAGGAAAGGTGCTAGAGGCTTCCTAAAGGACTTAAGGGAAGGTGTTTGGAGTCTTCCTAAAGGAGATAAGGGAAGGTGTTAGGAGGCTTCCTAAAGCAGTTAAGGAAAGGTGTTAGAGGCTTCCTAAAGCAGTTAAGGAAAGGTGTTAGAGGCTTCTAAAGGAGTTAAGGAAAGGTGTTAGAGGCTTCCTAAAGCAGTTAAGGAAAGGTGTTAGAGGCTTCCTAAAGCAGTTAAGGAAAGGTGTTAGAGGCTTCTAAAGGAGCTAAGGAAAGGTGCTAGTGGCTTCCTAAAGCAGTTAAGGAAAGGTGCTAGAGGCTTCCTAAAGGAGTTAAGGAAAGGTGTTAGAGGCTTCTAAAGCAGTTAAGGAAAGGTGTTAGAGGCTTCCTAAAGGAGTTAAGGAAAGGTGTTAGGAGGCTTCCTAAAGCAGTTAAGGAAAGGTGTTAGAGGCTTCCTAAAGCAGCTAAGGAAAGGTGCTAGAGGCTTCCTAAAGCAGTTAAGGAAAGGTGCTAGAGGCTTCCTAAAGCAGTTAAGGAAAGGTGTTAGAGGCTTCCTAAAGCAGTTAAGGAAAGGTGCTAGAGGCTTCCTAAAGCAGTTAAGGAAAGGTGTTAGAGGCTTCTAAAGGAGTTAAGGAAAGGTGTTAGAGGCTTCCTAAAGCAGTTAAGGAAAGGTGCTAGAGGCTTCCTAAAGGAGTTAAGGAAAGGTGCTAGAGGCTTCCTAAAGCAGTTAAGGAAAGGTGTTAGAGGCTTCCTAAAGCAGTTAAGGAAAGGTGTTAGAGGCTTCTAAAGCAGTTAAGGAAAGGTGTTAGAGGCTTCCTAAAGCAGTTAAGGAAAGGTGTTAGAGGCTTCTAAAGGAGTTAAGGAAAGGTGCTAGAGGCTTCCTAAAGCAGTTAAGGAAAGGTGTTAGAGGCTTCTAAAGCAGTTAAGGAAAGGTGCTAGAGGCTTCCTAAAGCAGTTAAGGAAAGGTGGTAGAGGCTTCCTAAAGCAGTTAAGGAAAGGTGCTAGAGGCTTCCTAAAGCAGTTAAGGAAAGGTGTTAGAGGCTTCCTAAAGCAGTTAAGGAAAGGTGCTAGAGGCTTCCTAAAGGACTTAAGGGAAGGTGTTTGGAGTCTTCCTAAAGGAGATAAGGGAAGGTGTTAGGAGGCTTCCTAAAGCAGTTAAGGAAAGGTGTTAGAGGCTTCCTAAAGCAGTTAAGGAAAGGTGTTAGAGGCTTCTAAAGGAGTTAAGGAAAGGTGTTAGAGGCTTCCTAAAGCAGTTAAGGAAAGGTGTTAGAGGCTTCCTAAAGCAGTTAAGGAAAGGTGTTAGAGGCTTCTAAAGGAGCTAAGGAAAGGTGCTAGTGGCTTCCTAAAGCAGTTAAGGAAAGGTGTTAGGAGGCTTCCTAAAGGAGTTAAGGAAAGGTATTAGGAGGCTTCCTAAAGGAGTTAAGGAAAGGTGTTAGGAGGCTTCCTAAAGCAGTTAAGGAAAGGTGTTAGAGGCTTCCTAAAGCAGTTAAGGAAAGGTGCTAGAGGCTTCCTAAAGCAGTTAAGAAAAGGTGTTAGAGGCTTCCTAAAGCAGTTAAGGAAAGGTGCTAGAGGCTTCCTAAAGCAGTTAAGGAAAGGTGTTAGAGGCTTCCTAAAGCAGTTAAGGAAAGGTGCTAGAGGCTTCTAAAGCAGTTAAGGAAAGGTGCTAGAGGCTTCCTAAAGCAGTTAAGGAAAGGTGCTAGAGGCTTCCTAAAGGAGTTAAGGAAAGGTGTTAGAGGCTTCTAAAGCAGTTAAGGAAAGGTGCTAGAGGCTTCCTAAAGGAGTTAAGGAAAGGTGTTAGAGGCTTCCTAAAGCAGTTAAGGAAAGGTGCTAGAGGCTTCCTAAAGGAGTTAAGGAAAGGTGTTAGAGGCTTCCTAAAGCAGTTAAGGAAAGGTTCTAGAGGCTTCCTAAAGCAGTTAAGGAAAGGTGCTAGAGGCTTCCTAAAGGAGTTAAGGAAAGGTGTTAGAGGCTTCTAAAGCAGTTAAGGAAAGGTGTTAGAGGCTTCCTAAAGGAGTTAAGGAAAGGTGTTAGAGGCTTCCTAAAGGAGTTAAGGAAAGGTGTTAGGAGGCTTCCTAAAGCAGTTAAGGAAAGGTGTTAGAGGCTTCCTAAAGCAGTTAAGGAAAGGTGTTAGAGGCTTCCTAAAGCAGTTAAGGAAAGGTGTTAGGAGCCTTCCTAAAGCAGTTAAGGAAAGGTGCTAGAGGCTTCCTAAAGGAGTTAAGGAAAGGTGTTAGAGGCTTCCTAAAGCAGTTAAGGAAAGGTGCTAGAGGCTTCCTAAAGGAGTTAAGGAAAGGTGTTAGAGGCTTCTAAAGCAGTTAAGGAAAGGTGTTAGAGGCTTCCTAAAGCAGTTAAGGAAAGGTGTTAGAGGCTTCTAAAGGAGTTAAGGAAAGGTGCTAGAGGCTTCCTAAAGCAGTTAAGGAAAGGTGCTAGAGGCTTCCTAAAGGAGTTAAGGAAAGGTGTTAGAGGCTTCCTAAAGCAGTTAAGGAAAGGTGCTAGAGGCTTCCTAAAGGAGTTAAGGAAAGGTGTTAGAGGCTTCCTAAAGGAGTTAAGGGAAGGTGTTAGAGGCTTCCCAAAGCAGTTAAGGAAAGGTGCTAGAGGCTTCCTAAAGCAGTTAAGGAAAGGTGTTAGAGGCTTCCTAAAGCAGTTAAGGAAAGGTGTTAGAGGCTTCCTAAAGCAGTTAAGGAAAGGTGCTAGAGGCTTCCTAAAGGAGTTAAGGAAATGTGTTAGAGGCTTCCTAAAGCAGTTAAGGAAAGGTGCTAGAGGCTTCCTAAAGGAGTTAAGGAAAGGTGTTAGAGGCTTCCTAAAGCAGTTAAGGAAAGGTGCTAGAGGCTTCCTAAAGGAGTTAAGGAAAGGTGTTAGAGGCTTCCTAAAGGAGTTAAGGAAAGGTGCTAGAGGCTTCCTAAAGCAGTTAAGGAAAGGTGTTAGAGGCTTCCTAAAGCAGTTAAGGAAAGGTGTTAGAGGCTTCCTAAAGCAGTTAAGGAAAGGTGTTAGGAGCCTTCCTAAAGCAGTTAAGGAAAGGTGTTAGGAGGCTTCCTAAAGGAGTTAAGGAAAGGTATTAGGAGGCTTCCTAAAGGAGTTAAGGAAAGGTGTTAGGAGGCTTCCTAAAGCAGTTAAGGAAAGGTGTTAAAGGCTTCCTAAAGCAGTTAAGGAAAGGTGCTAGAGGCTTCCTAAAGCAGTTAAGAAAAGGTGTTAGAGGCTTCCTAAAGCAGTTAAGGAAAGGTGCTAGAGGCTTCCTAAAGCAGTTAAGGAAAGGTGTTAGAGGCTTCCTAAAGCAGTTAAGGAAAGGTGCTAGAGGCTTCTAAAGCAGTTAAGGAAAGGTGCTAGAGGCTTCCTAAAGCAGTTAAGGAAAGGTGCTAGAGGCTTCCTAAAGGAGTTAAGGAAAGGTGTTAGAGGCTTCTAAAGCAGTTAAGGAAAGGTGCTAGAGGCTTCCTAAAGGAGTTAAGGAAAGGTGTTAGAGGCTTCCTAAAGCAGTTAAGGAAAGGTGCTAGAGGCTTCCTAAAGCAGTTAAGGAAAGGTGTTAGAGGCTTCCTAAAGCAGTTAAGGAAAGGTTCTAGAGGCTTCCTAAAGCAGTTAAGGAAAGGTGCTAGAGGCTTCCTAAAGGAGTTAAGGAAAGGTGTTAGAGGCTTCTAAAGCAGTTAAGGAAAGGTGTTAGAGGCTTCCTAAAGGAGTTAAGGAAAGGTGTTAGGAGGCTTCCTAAAGCAGTTAAGAAAAGGTGTTAGAGGCTTCCTAAAGCAGTTAAGGAAAGGTGTTAGGAGCCTTCCTAAAGCAGTTAAGGAAAGGTGCTAGAGGCTTCCTAAAGGAGTTAAGGAAAGGTGTTAGAGGCTTCCTAAAGGAGTTAAGGAAAGGTGTTAGGAGGCTTCCTAAAGCAGTTAAGGAAAGGTGTTAGAGGCTTCCTAAAGCAGTTAAGGAAAGGTGTTAGAGGCTTCCTAAAGGAGTTAAGGAAAGGTGTTAGGAGGCTTCCTAAAGCAGTTAAGGAAAGGTGCTAGAGGCTTCCTAAAGGAGTTAAGGAAAGGTGTTAGAGGCTTCTAAAGCAGTTAAGGAAAGGTGTTAGAGGCTTCCTAAAGCAGTTAAGGAAAGGTGTTATAGGCTTCCTAAAGCAGTTAAGGAAAGGTGTTAGAGGCTTCTAAAGGAGTTAAGGAAAGGTGCTAGAGGCTTCCTAAAGCAGTTAAGGAAAGGTGTTAGAGGCTTCCTAAAGCAGTTAAGGAAAGGTGCTAGAGGCTTCCTAAAGGAGTTAAGGAAAGGTGTTAGAGGCTTCTAAAGCAGTTAAGGAAAGGTGTTAGAGGCTTCCTAAAGCAGTTAAGGAAAGGTGTTAGAGGCTTCCTAAAGCAGTTAAGGAAAGGTGTTAGAGGCTTCCTAAAGCAGTTAAGGAAAGGTGTTAGAGGCTTCCTAAAGCAGTTAAGGAAAGGTGTTAGAGGCTTCTAAAGCAGTTAAGGAAAGGTGTTAGAGGCTTCCTAAAGGAGTTAAGGAAAGGTGTTAGAGGCTTCTAAAGCAGTTAAGGAAAGGTGTTAGAGGCTTCCTAAAGCAGTTAAGGAAAGGTGTTAGAGGCTTCCTAAAGGAGTTAAGGAAAGGTGTTAGAGGCTTCCTAAAGCAGTTAAGGAAAGGTGTTAGAGGCTTCTAAAGCAGTTAAGGAAAGGTGTTAGAGGCTTCTAAAGCAGTTAAGGAAAGGTGCTAGAGGCTTCCTAAAGGAGTTAAGGAAAGGTGTTAGAGGCTTCCTAAAGCAGTTAAGGAAAGGTGTTAGAGGCTTCCTAAAGGAGTTAAGGAAAGGTGTTAGAGGCTTCCTAAAGCAGTTAAGGAAAGGTGTTAGAGGCTTCTAAAGCAGTTTAGGAAAGGTGCTAGAGGCTTCTAAAGCAGTTAAGGAAAGGTGCTAGAGGCTTCCTAAAGCAGTTAAGGAAAGGTGTTAGAGGCTTCCTAAAGCAGTTAAGGAAAGGTGTTAGAGGCTTCTAAAGCAGTTAAGGAAAGGTGTTAGAGGCTTCCTAAAGCAGTTAAGGAAAGGTGTTAGGAGCCTTCCTAAAGCAGTTAAGGAAAGGTGTTAGGAGGCTTCCTAAAGGAGTTAAGGAAAGGTATTAGGAGGCTTCCTAAAGGAGTTAAGGAAAGGTGTTAGGAGGCTTCCTAAAGCAGTTAAGGAAAGGTGTTAAAGGCTTCCTAAAGCAGTTAAGGAAAGGTGCTAGAGGCTTCCTAAAGCAGTTAAGAAAAGGTGTTAGAGGCTTCCTAAAGCAGTTAAGGAAAGGTGCTAGAGGCTTCCTAAAGCAGTTAAGGAAAGGTGTTAGAGGCTTCCTAAAGCAGTTAAGGAAAGGTGCTAGAGGCTTCTAAAGCAGTTAAGGAAAGGTGCTAGAGGCTTCCTAAAGCAGTTAAGGAAAGGTGCTAGAGGCTTCCTAAAGGAGTTAAGGAAAGGTGTTAGAGGCTTCTAAAGCAGTTAAGGAAAGGTGCTAGAGGCTTCCTAAAGGAGTTAAGGAAAGGTGTTAGAGGCTTCCTAAAGCAGTTAAGGAAAGGTGCTAGAGGCTTCCTAAAGCAGTTAAGGAAAGGTGTTAGAGGCTTCCTAAAGCAGTTAAGGAAAGGTTCTAGAGGCTTCCTAAAGCAGTTAAGGAAAGGTGCTAGAGGCTTCCTAAAGGAGTTAAGGAAAGGTGTTAGAGGCTTCTAAAGCAGTTAAGGAAAGGTGTTAGAGGCTTCCTAAAGGAGTTAAGGAAAGGTGTTAGGAGGCTTCCTAAAGCAGTTAAGAAAAGGTGTTAGAGGCTTCCTAAAGCAGTTAAGGAAAGGTGTTAGGAGCCTTCCTAAAGCAGTTAAGGAAAGGTGCTAGAGGCTTCCTAAAGGAGTTAAGGAAAGGTGTTAGAGGCTTCCTAAAGGAGTTAAGGAAAGGTGTTAGGAGGCTTCCTAAAGCAGTTAAGGAAAGGTGTTAGAGGCTTCCTAAAGCAGTTAAGGAAAGGTGTTAGAGGCTTCCTAAAGGAGTTAAGGAAAGGTGTTAGGAGGCTTCCTAAAGCAGTTAAGGAAAGGTGCTAGAGGCTTCCTAAAGCAGTTAAGGAAAGGTGTTAGAGGCTTCTAAAGGAGTTAAGGAAAGGTGTTAGAGGCTTCCTAAAGCAGTTAAGGAAAGGTGCTAGAGGCTTCCTAAAGGAGTTAAGGAAAGGTGCTAGAGGCTTCCTAAAGCAGTTAAGGAAAGGTGTTAGAGGCTTCCTAAAGCAGTTAAGGAAAGGTGTTAGAGGCTTCTAAAGCAGTTAAGGAAAGGTGTTAGAGGCTTCCTAAAGCAGTTAAGGAAAGGTGTTAGAGGCTTCTAAAGGAGTTAAGGAAAGGTGCTAGAGGCTTCCTAAAGCAGTTAAGGAAAGGTGTTAGAGGCTTCTAAAGCAGTTAAGGAAAGGTGCTAGAGGCTTCCTAAAGCAGTTAAGGAAAGGTGGTAGAGGCTTCCTAAAGCAGTTAAGGAAAGGTGCTAGAGGCTTCCTAAAGCAGTTAAGGAAAGGTGTTAGAGGCTTCCTAAAGCAGTTAAGGAAAGGTGCTAGAGGCTTCCTAAAGGACTTAAGGGAAGGTGTTTGGAGTCTTCCTAAAGGAGATAAGGGAAGGTGTTAGGAGGCTTCCTAAAGCAGTTAAGGAAAGGTGTTAGAGGCTTCCTAAAGCAGTTAAGGAAAGGTGTTAGAGGCTTCTAAAGGAGTTAAGGAAAGGTGTTAGAGGCTTCCTAAAGCAGTTAAGGAAAGGTGTTAGAGGCTTCCTAAAGCAGTTAAGGAAAGGTGTTAGAGGCTTCTAAAGGAGCTAAGGAAAGGTGCTAGTGGCTTCCTAAAGCAGTTAAGGAAAGGTGTTAGGAGGCTTCCTAAAGGAGTTAAGTAAAAGGTATTAGGAGGCTTCCTAAAGGAGTTAAGGAAAGGTGTTAGGAGGCTTCCTAAAGCAGTTAAGGAAAGGTGTTAGAGGCTTCCTAAAGCAGTTAAGGAAAGGTGCTAGAGGCTTCCTAAAGCAGTTAAGAAAAGGTGTTAGAGGCTTCCTAAAGCAGTTAAGGAAAGGTGCTAGAGGCTTCCTAAAGCAGTTAAGGAAAGGTGTTAGAGGCTTCCTAAAGCAGTTAAGGAAAGGTGCTAGAGGCTTCTAAAGCAGTTAAGGAAAGGTGCTAGAGGCTTCCTAAAGCAGTTAAGGAAAGGTGCTAGAGGCTTCCTAAAGGAGTTAAGGAAAGGTGTTAGAGGCTTCTAAAGCAGTTAAGGAAAGGTGCTAGAGGCTTCCTAAAGGAGTTAAGGAAAGGTGTTAGAGGCTTCCTAAAGCAGTTAAGGAAAGGTGCTAGAGGCTTCCTAAAGGAGTTAAGGAAAGGTGTTAGAGGCTTCCTAAAGCAGTTAAGGAAAGGTTCTAGAGGCTTCCTAAAGCAGTTAAGGAAAGGTGCTAGAGGCTTCCTAAAGGAGTTAAGGAAAGGTGTTAGAGGCTTCTAAAGCAGTTAAGGAAAGGTGTTAGAGGCTTCCTAAAGGAGTTAAGGAAAGGTGTTAGAGGCTTCCTAAAGGAGTTAAGGAAAGGTGTTAGGAGGCTTCCTAAAGCAGTTAAGGAAAGGTGTTAGAGGCTTCCTAAAGCAGTTAAGGAAAGGTGTTAGAGGCTTCCTAAAGCAGTTAAGGAAAGGTGTTAGGAGCCTTCCTAAAGCAGTTAAGGAAAGGTGTTAGAGGCTTCTAAAGGAGTTAAGGAAAGGTGCTAGAGGCTTCCTAAAGCAGTTAAGGAAAGGTGCTAGAGGCTTCCTAAAGGAGTTAAGGAAAGGTGTTAGAGGCTTCCTAAAGCAGTTAAGGAAAGGTGCTAGAGGCTTCCTAAAGGAGTTAAGGAAAGGTGTTAGAGGCTTCCTAAAGGAGTTAAGGGAAGGTGTTAGAGGCTTCCCAAAGCAGTTAAGGAAAGGTGCTAGAGGCTTCCTAAAGCAGTTAAGGAAAGGTGTTAGAGGCTTCCTAAAGCAGTTAAGGAAAGGTGTTAGAGGCTTCCTAAAGCAGTTAAGGAAAGGTGCTAGAGGCTTCCTAAAGGAGTTAAGGAAATGTGTTAGAGGCTTCCTAAAGCAGTTAAGGAAAGGTGCTAGAGGCTTCCTAAAGGAGTTAAGGAAAGGTGTTAGAGGCTTCCTAAAGCAGTTAAGGAAAGGTGCTAGAGGCTTCCTAAAGGAGTTAAGGAAAGGTGTTAGAGGCTTCCTAAAGGAGTTAAGGAAAGGTGCTAGAGGCTTCCTAAAGCAGTTAAGGAAAGGTGTTAGAGGCTTCCTAAAGCAGTTAAGGAAAGGTGTTAGAGGCTTCCTAAAGCAGTTAAGGAAAGGTGTTAGGAGCCTTCCTAAAGCAGTTAAGGAAAGGTGTTAGGAGGCTTCCTAAAGGAGTTAAGGAAAGGTATTAGGAGGCTTCCTAAAGGAGTTAAGGAAAGGTGTTAGGAGGCTTCCTAAAGCAGTTAAGGAAAGGTGTTAAAGGCTTCCTAAAGCAGTTAAGGAAAGGTGCTAGAGGCTTCCTAAAGCAGTTAAGAAAAGGTGTTAGAGGCTTCCTAAAGCAGTTAAGGAAAGGTGCTAGAGGCTTCCTAAAGCAGTTAAGGAAAGGTGTTAGAGGCTTCCTAAAGCAGTTAAGGAAAGGTGCTAGAGGCTTCTAAAGCAGTTAAGGAAAGGTGCTAGAGGCTTCCTAAAGCAGTTAAGGAAAGGTGCTAGAGGCTTCCTAAAGGAGTTAAGGAAAGGTGTTAGAGGCTTCTAAAGCAGTTAAGGAAAGGTGCTAGAGGCTTCCTAAAGGAGTTAAGGAAAGGTGTTAGAGGCTTCCTAAAGCAGTTAAGGAAAGGTGCTAGAGGCTTCCTAAAGCAGTTAAGGAAAGGTGTTAGAGGCTTCCTAAAGCAGTTAAGGAAAGGTTCTAGAGGCTTCCTAAAGCAGTTAAGGAAAGGTGCTAGAGGCTTCCTAAAGGAGTTAAGGAAAGGTGTTAGAGGCTTCTAAAGCAGTTAAGGAAAGGTGTTAGAGGCTTCCTAAAGGAGTTAAGGAAAGGTGTTAGGAGGCTTCCTAAAGCAGTTAAGAAAAGGTGTTAGAGGCTTCCTAAAGCAGTTAAGGAAAGGTGTTAGGAGCCTTCCTAAAGCAGTTAAGGAAAGGTGCTAGAGGCTTCCTAAAGGAGTTAAGGAAAGGTGTTAGAGGCTTCCTAAAGGAGTTAAGGAAAGGTGTTAGGAGGCTTCCTAAAGCAGTTAAGGAAAGGTGTTAGAGGCTTCCTAAAGCAGTTAAGGAAAGGTGTTAGAGGCTTCCTAAAGGAGTTAAGGAAAGGTGTTAGGAGGCTTCCTAAAGCAGTTAAGGAAAGGTGCTAGAGGCTTCCTAAAGGAGTTAAGGAAAGGTGTTAGAGGCTTCTAAAGCAGTTAAGGAAAGGTGTTAGAGGCTTCCTAAAGCAGTTAAGGAAAGGTGTTAGAGGCTTCCTAAAGCAGTTAAGGAAAGGTGTTAGAGGCTTCTAAAGGAGTTAAGGAAAGGTGCTAGAGGCTTCCTAAAGCAGTTAAGGAAAGGTGTTAGAGGCTTCCTAAAGCAGTTAAGGAAAGGTGCTAGAGGCTTCCTAAAGGAGTTAAGGAAAGGTGTTAGAGGCTTCTAAAGCAGTTAAGGAAAGGTGTTAGAGGCTTCCTAAAGCAGTTAAGGAAAGGTGTTAGAGGCTTCCTAAAGCAGTTAAGGAAAGGTGTTAGAGGCTTCCTAAAGCAGTTAAGGAAAGGTGTTAGAGGCTTCCTAAAGCAGTTAAGGAAAGGTGTTAGAGGCTTCTAAAGCAGTTAAGGAAAGGTGTTAGAGGCTTCCTAAAGGAGTTAAGGAAAGGTGTTAGAGGCTTCTAAAGCAGTTAAGGAAAGGTGTTAGAGGCTTCCTAAAGCAGTTAAGGAAAGGTGTTAGAGGCTTCCTAAAGGAGTTAAGGAAAGGTGTTAGAGGCTTCCTAAAGCAGTTAAGGAAAGGTGTTAGAGGCTTCTAAAGCAGTTAAGGAAAGGTGCTAGAGGCTTCCTAAAGGAGTTAAGGAAAGGTGTTAGAGGCTTCCTAAAGCAGTTAAGGAAAGGTGTTAGAGGCTTCCTAAAGGAGTTAAGGAAAGGTGTTAGAGGCTTCCTAAAGCAGTTAAGGAAAGGTGTTAGAGGCTTCTAAAGCAGTTTAGGAAAGGTGCTAGAGGCTTCTAAAGCAGTTAAGGAAAGGTGCTAGAGGCTTCCTAAAGCAGTTAAGGAAAGGTGTTAGAGGCTTCCTAAAGCAGTTAAGGAAAGGTGTTAGAGGCTTCTAAAGCAGTTAAGGAAAGGTGCTAGAGGCTTCCTAAAGCAGTTAAGGAAAGGTGTTAGAGGCTTCCTAAAGCAGTTAAGGAAAGGTGTTAGAGGCTTCTAAAGGAGTTAAGGAAAGGTGCTAGAGGCTTCTAAAGCAGTTAAGGAAAGGTGTTAGAGGCTTCCTAAAGCAGTTAAGGAAAGGTGTTAGAGGCTTCCTAAAGCAGTTAAGGAAAGGTGCTAGAGGCTTCCTAAAGCAGTTAAGGAAAGGTGCTAGAGGCTTCCTAAAGGAGTTAAGGAAAGGTGTTAGAGGCTTCTAAAGCAGTTAAGGAAAGGTGTTAGAGGCTTCCTAAAGGAGTTAAGGAAAGGTGTTAGAGGCTTCTAAAGGAGTTAAGGAAAGGTATTAGAGGCTTCCTAAAGGAGATAAGGAAAGGTGTTAGGAGGCTTCCTAAAGGAGTTAAGGAAAGGTGTTAGGAGTTTTCCCAAAGCAGTTAAGGAAGGTGTTTGGAGTCTTCCTAAAGGAGTTAGGGAAAGGTGTTAGGAGGCTTCCTAAAGGAGTTAGGGAAAGGTGTTAGGAGGCTTCCGAAAGGAGTTAAGGAAAGGTGTTAGGAGGCTTTCTAAAGCAGTTAAGGAAAGGTGCTAGAGGCTTCCTAAAGCAGTTAAGGAAAGGTGTTAGAGGCTTCCTAAAGCAGTTAAGGAAAGGTGCTAGAGGCTTCCTGAAGCAGTTAAGGAAAGGTGTTAGAGGCTTCCTAAAGCAGTTAAGGAAAGGTGCTAGAGGCTTCCTAAAGGACTTAAGGGAAGGTGTTTGGAGTCTTCCTAAAGGAGATAAGGGAAGGTGTTAGGAGGCTTCCTAAAGCAGTTAAGGAAAGGTGTTAGGAGGCTTCCTAAAGGAGTTAAGGAAAGGTGTTAGGAGGCTTCCTAAAGGACTTAAGGGAAGGTGTTTGGAGTCTTCCTAAAGGAGATAAGGGAAGGTGTTAGGAGTCTTCCTAAAGCAGTTAAGGAAAGGTGTTAGGAGGCTTCCTAAAGGAGTTAAGGAAAGGTGTTAGGAGGCTTCCTAAAGGAGTTAAGGAAAGGTGTTAGAGGCTTCTAAAGCAGTTAAGGAAAGGTGTTAGAGGCTTCCTAAAGCAGTTAAGGAAAGGTGCTAGAGGCTTCCTAAAGCAGTTAAGGAAAGGTGTTAGAGGCTTCCTAAAGCAGTTAAGGAAAGGTGCTAGAGGCTTCCTAAAGCAGTTAAGGAAAGGTGTTAGAGGCTTCCTAAAGCAGTTAAGGAAAGGTGCTAGAGGCTTCCTAAAGCAGTTAAGGAAAGGTGTTAGAGGCTTCTAAAGGAGTTAAGGAAAGGTGTTAGAGGCTTCCTAAAGCAGTTAAGGAAAGGTGCTAGAGGCTTCCTAAAGGAGTTAAGGAAAGGTGCTAGAGGCTTCCTAAAGCAGTTAAGGAAAGGTGTTAGAGGCTTCCTAAAGCAGTTAAGGAAAGGTGTTAGAGGCTTCTAAAGCAGTTAAGGAAAGGTGTTAGAGGCTTCTAAAGGAGTTAAGGAAAGGTGTTAGAGGCTTCTAAAGCAGTTAAGGAAAGGTGTTAGAGGCTTCCTAAAGCAGTTAAGGAAAGGTGCTAGAGGCTTCCTAAAGCAGTTAAGGAAAGGTGTTATGAGGCTTCCTATAGGAGTTAATGAAAGGTGTTCGGAGGCTTCCTAAAGCAGTTAAGTAAAGGTGTTATGAGGCTTCCTATAGGAGTTTATGAAAGGTGTTAGGAGGCTTCCTAAAGGAGTTAAGGAAAGGTGTTAGGAGGCTTCCTAAAGGAGTTAAGGAAAGGTGTTAGGAGGCTTCCTAAAGGAGTTAATGAAAGGTGTTAGGAGGCTCCTAAAGGAGTTAAGGAAAGGTGTTATGAGGCTTCCTATAGGAGTTTATGAAAGGTGTTAGGAGGCTTCCTAAAGGAGTTAAGGAAAGGTGTTAGGAGGCTTCCTATAGGAGTTAATGAAAGGTGTTCGGAGGCTCCTAAAGGAGTTAATGAAAGGTGTTAGGAGGCTTCCTATAGGAGTTAAGGAAAGGTGTTAGGAGGCTTCCTATAGGAGTTAATGAAAGGTGTTCGGAGGCTTCCTAAAGGAGTTAAGGAAAGGTGTTAGGAGGCTTCCTATAGGAGTTAAGGAAAGGTGTTAGGAGGCTTCCTAAAGGAGTTAAGGAAAGGTGTTAGGAGGCTTCCTATAGGAGTTAATAAAAGGTGATAGGAGGCTCCTAAAGGAGTTAAGGAAAGGTGTTAGGAGGCTTCCTATAGGAGTTAATAAAAGGTGATAGGAGGCTCCTAAAGGAGTTAAGGAAAGGTGTTATGAGGCTTCCTATAGGAGTTAATAGAAGGTGTTAGGAGGCTCCTAAAGGAGTTAATGAAATGTGTTAGGAGGCTTCCTAAAGGAGTTAAGGAAAGGTGTTAGGAGGCTTCCTATAGGAGTTAATAGAAGGTGTTAGGAGGCTCCTAAAGGAGTTAATGAAATGTGTTAGGAGGCTTCCTAAAGGAGTTAAGGAAAGGTGTTAGGAGGCTTCCTATAGGAGTTAATAAAAGGTGATAGGAGGCTCCTAAAGGAGTTAAGGAAAGGTGTTAGGAGGCTTCCTATAGGAGTTAATAGAAGGTGTTAGGAGGCTCCTAAAGGAGTTAGTGGAAGGCACACAGAGGAGGCTGCTCTGAGTGTCTGTCTTTGCATTGCGATGCACTGCCGGTGCGCGGCGCGGCGCGGCGCACCGGCAGCGCGACCAGCAGCACGGTTGCGATGCAAAGTCCCGAGCCCCGGTCTCCCCCTGCATCACGTCTGCTCTTTCACGACCAACACCAAAGTTGAGTAGCAAAGAAAAGAAAAAAATAACAAACAACCAGTGCAAAGCTGAATACGCTAACAACAGAGGATTCATCCGACATGTAAAATATTGAAGGCGTGTATTGTTTTGACTTTTAATGATTCAGATAACTGCTTCCAAACACAATTGAAAAAGACAGTAAAGCTTCAAGAGATTAAAAGAGACTAAAGGGGATTAAAGAAGATTAAAGGAGGGGGTAGGTTTTTTATTTTTTATTTTAGTGTTGATACTGAATATTAAAAAAGAGCATGACATTAAAAAACAGAAGATTAAAGGAGATTAGAGGAGATCAGAGGATCAGCATCTGTTGCCATGGAGACACTAAGAACAAAGGAGAGCTAGACACACACTATTTCATCTGGAATTTTCTTGTTCAAGCTCCGAAGGTGTTTTAAAAACCTGACGTGAGAACTGAGCAGTGTTGCCACAGTTACCTTGAACAGCTAATCCGATTACTGATTGCAAGTTACTCATTTAAAAAGTAACTTTTTTTACTGATTTCAAAAGAGGCTTTGACTTTGTGTGAGAGAATCCTCCTGCCAGACCTTTCTAACACTTGTCTCTTGCTGCCAACTTGTATCGTCTCATAATAGAGGACAGATACTGAAACATTGAAGTTTTTAAGTTTGGAGGTGTTGGGATCTCACAAGACCACAGGAAGTTTGTTCATTTCTAGTGTGTTTGTGATGCACTGCCCCCTGCAGGTTGGGAGCAGGAGATGAGAGAATTGTCTTCTGCTGGATGTTGTTTTTTCATGTGTATATACACTATAACCAGTACATAACTGTTACATAACATCTGTGACAAGTAATATTCAAACTCACAGCCTTTATTCAGACAAGGCAGGTTAGTTAAACTTGTACATTATTGATGATTGGTAAAATAAGGAGCTGCATTGGCCGGGAATTGAACCCGCGTGGCAGCGAGAATTGTAGCAGTGAAGAACCAATGCTCTCATGCTGACACATTCCCACCATGAGAGGTCATGTGATCAACTGCTGAGCTCAGTGGACTCATGTTACAGTATCTTCACCTATCAAAAGCTCATTTCTTCTGCTCACTGTTGCTGAGCTGGGAAGCTAAGCAGGGTCAGGCCTGGTTAGTATTGTGATGAGACATGGCAGTATCTCCTGGTTAGTATAGTGGTCAGTATCCCCGCCTGTCACGTGGGAGACCGGGGTTCAATTCCCAGACGGGGAGTTTGCTTCATGGTGTTTATTTACTGATAATCCTCATATTATTTACTCATTATCTAGGTGAGCTCCATCAGCTGACCAATCTCTGATTGGTGGTCAGTATTTGAGAGAGACTCACAACAAAAGCCCCGGTCCCACCGCACACTAGTGCCGGGACGGAGCGGAGCGGTACGGAAAAGAGACCCTGACTGAAAGTTTGGGTCGTGTCTCCACTGCAGAGAGGAGCGTGAAAAGTGGGCGGGGCTTATGAGCTCCGCAGAAATGTGACATTATAACAGAAAATAACGTTGTCAGATGTAGATCTTATGAATCCTCTGTTGTTGTTTAAATTCTCCACTTTGCACTGTTATTTTTTGCAGCGGAAAAAAAAAAATTACTTTTTGCAGCAGTCATTTTTTGCAGTGGAGAGCTGCAGTGCAACTTCCGTGTTTATTGTGAGAAAGCGAACGCTCGGCCACTTGCCGGCGACTTGAGGCGACGTGCCCCGCACTCCAGCGCTCGGGGGCGGGGCAAGTGGCCGGAGCGTTCCCCCCGGTTGGCTGAGGCACAGACACGGGAGTCTGAGCTTTCTGCTCAAACGCAGGAGGTTCTCCACTCCGGCGCTGATCGCGGTCCGGCAGCTCAGCGCCGGAACACGGAGGCTCCGAGCTCCGAGCTCCGTTTCATGACTTCCGCGGTCCGTCCCCGCGATAAAGCGCCACTGACCGCGGCTGAACAGAACGCTGACCGCCTCTGGGAAGCGGAGCTGCCGGAGCGCGGTCAGCGCCGGAGACGAAAGCTCCAGACTCCCGTGTCCCGCATCCACGCCACGGCGAGCGCTATGCTGCTAACAGAAAACTCCAACGTGATGCAAAGTCCCTCCCCCCGGTCCCCCCCTGCCTCAAGTCACTCTTTCACAACAAACACTAAAGTTGAGCAGCAAAGAAAAGAAAATGAAAATAAAAACAACCAGAGCACAGCTGACCACACTGACAGCAGAGGATTCATCCAGCACATTAACATATTGAGGGTGTGTCGTAAATCACTGACCAATCAGCAGACAGACACATTAACATATTGAGGGCGTGTAGTAAATCACTGACCAATCAGCAGACAGCAGCTCAACCTCAGACCCGTTCCGTGGTCCTGGTACCCCAACGGATGGGGAGCGGAAAAGCGGTCGCCTTTGGAGCGGTTTAGACTGTATTCCTGTCGTGACACGCGAACCGGAGCGGTTTAGACCGGTCTAGGCCGGTGCTTTTTGTGGTGGAAACGGGGCTAAAGACACTCTGGAGGTTTATTCCAATTTGAATTGAGAGACAGAAGCTGAATATTGATCAATTCAGACTCAATCACACACACACCCTCTTTCTTTGTACACAGTGTTGCTGTTTAGTAGATTATATCTCTATGTTAGATGACGTTGTTACTTGATTGTATTGATTTATGAGATGATTCACAAATTATTTATGAATTAAAGCATTTGTGTAAATAAAGACCTGATAGCTGAATTGATCGATTCCCTGTAATTATTGTGTATTTATTGTTGACAATTCACTGGTTTGTAAAAGTCTGAGCTAGAATCTCACATCTTCCTTGTTATTTAAGATTGTTATATTTTGCACAGGAATATTAATTAACTTAAATAACCTTTTGCCAGTTTAGCTGGTGGTGCCCCAATGGGGTGGGACTTATTCTCTTCTATCCAATCACATGTCTCTATTCCTTAAAGTTGCTCAAAAGAGTTCATTCCAACACATATTCTCATTTTAATGATCAAATCAATGAAAATACAGAAATACAAGAAAGTAACATCATCATATTGATACTGATGATTTTAATGTTTTGTTTACAGGAAATCTGCAGGATGTTTGTCTGGAGAATTGTTTAATTTCATAACAATGAAGAGACACGAACTCAATATTAATCTACTTGTTGATGTTAGACATAAAGCTTGGAGAAGCTGGGGATTGATCCCAGGATCTGTGACATGTGAAGCATGACTCTACCACTGAGCTACATCCCCTGTGTTCTAAAGACTTTAGCTCATTCCAGTCACATCGTCCTCCTGTCGCACCGTCCTCTTGTCGTACCGTCCTCCCGTCGTACCGTCATTGCAGTCGTACCGTCATTCCTGTCGCACCGTCATTCCAGTCGTACCGTCATTCCAGTCGTACCGTCATTCCTGTCGCACCGTCCTCCTGTCGTACAGTCATTCCCATCGTACCGTCATTCCAGTCACACCGTCCTCCTGTCGTACCGTCATTGCAGTCGTACCGTCATTCCAGTCGCACCGTCATTCCAGTCGTACCGTCCTCCTGTCATACCGTCATTCCCGTCGTACCGTCATTCCAGTCACACCGTCCTCCTGTCGTACCGTCATTGCAGTCGTACCGTCATTCCAGTCGCACCGTCATTCCAGTCGTACCGTCCTCCTGTCATACCGTCATTCCAGTCACACCGTCCTCCCATCATACCATCATTCCAGTCGCAGCGTCCTCCTGTCGTACCGTAATTGCAGTCGTACCGTAATTCCAGTCGCACCGTCATTCCAGTCGCACCGTCATTCCAGTCACACCGTCCTCCCGTCACACCGTCATTCCAGTCACACCGTCCTCCTGTCGTACCGTCATTGCAGTCGTACCGTCATTCCAGTCGCACCGTCATTCCAGTCGTACCGTCCTCCTGTCATACCGTCATTCCAGTCACACCGTCCTCCCATCATACCATCATTCCAGTCGCAGCGTCCTCCTGTCGTACCGTAATTGCAGTCGTACCGTAATTCCAGTCGCACCGTCATTCCAGTCGCACCGTCATTCCAGTCGTACCGTCCTCCTGTCATACCGTCATTCCAGTCACACCGTCCTCCTGTCGTACCGTCCTCCTGTCGTACCATCCTCCAGTCGCACCGTCCTCCTGTCATACCGTCATGCCAGTCGTATCATCATTCCAGTCGCACCGTCATTCCAGTCGCACCGTCCTCCTGTCATTCCGTCATGCCAGTCGTATCATCATTCCAGTCGCACCGTCATTCCAGTTGTACTGTCACTCCAGTCGCACCGTCATTCCAGTCGCACCGTCATTCCAGTCGCACCGTCATTCCAGTCGCAGTGTCCTCCTGTCGTACCGTAATATCAGTCGTACCGTAATTCCAGTCGCACCGTCATTCCAGTCACACCGTCATTCCAGTTGTACTGTCACTCCAGTCGCACCGTCATTCCAGTCGTACCGTCATTCCAGTCATACCGTCATTCCAGTCGCACCGTCCTGCTGTCGTACCGTCCTCCTGTCGTACCGTCCTCCTGTCGTACCGTCCTCCCGTCGCACCGTCCTCCCGTCGTACCGTCATTCCAGTCGCACCGTCCTCCTGTCGTACCATCCTCCTGTCATACCGTCCTACTGTCGTACCATCCTCCTGTCGAACCGTCCTCCTGTGGTACCGTCCTACTGTCGTACCATCATCCTGTCGTACCATCCTCCTGTCGAACCGTCCTCCTGTCATACCGTCCTACTGTCGTACCATCATCCTGTCGTACCGTCGCAGCAGGTGAAGAATTGGTTCAGGTTCCCTGACTATCAGTTTGCGGGTGTGTCCATCAGGTATGGC
Source organism: Blennius ocellaris (assembly GCF_963422515.1). NCBI lineage: Eukaryota > Metazoa > Chordata > Actinopteri > Blenniiformes > Blenniidae > Blennius > Blennius ocellaris. The sequence goes on along the minus strand of NC_137651.1, from coordinate 1,283,796 downwards.
TTCGAGGGCGTCATACTGTCCATCTACGGTCTGGACCGGGCCGACCTGCACTGCCCGCAGAACCAGACCTGACCACTTCCAGAAGTCGGCGGCCATCTTGAAGGAGCTGGACATGCTGGACACCCAGCTGTACCTGGACTTCCTCGTCCTCGCCGTCTTCTTCGTCTCGCTCAGGCTCATCGCCTGCTTTGTCCTGCGCTACAAGATCAGCTCTGAGAGGTAGACCTGTACCTGGACCTGGACCTGTACCTGGACCTGGACCTGGACCTGGACCTGTACCTGGACCTGGACCTGGACCTGGACCTGGACCTGGACCTGGACCTGGACCTGGACCTGGTCCTGGACCAGGACTGGGAGCATGGAGGACAGAGACTGTAGAGCTGAAGGACAAACGCTGGCTTGATTTTCTGTCTGACTAAGATGGAACACGACCATTTGGACAGTTTGGGTTCTGGGTCAGAACGGTTCCCCCCCAGGAGAACCGGCTGGTGGTGGCCAGGCCTTCCGACGCCACTGGTCGGTCCTGCGACATGGACACTGAACCGCCACTGGGTCCAGACCGGCTCTAGACCGGGACCAGACCGTGGTGAGAGGGTCCAGACCGGGTCCAGACTGGGGTTAGAGGGTCCAGACCGGGCCCAGACCGTGGTGAGAGGGTCCAGACCGGGTCCAGACTGGGGTTAGAGGGTCCAGACCGGGTCTAGACCGTGGTGAGAGGATCCAGACCGGGTCCAGACCATGGTGAGAGGGTCCAGACCGGGTCCAGACTGGGGTTAGAGGGTCCAGACCGGGTCCAGACCATGGTGAGAGGGTCCAGACCGGGTCCAGACTGGGGTTAGAGGGTCCAGACCGGGTCCAAACCGTGGTGAGAGGGTCCAGACCGGGTCCAGACCGTGGTTAGAGGGTCCAGACCGGGTCCAGACTGGGGTTAGAGGGTCCAGACCGGGTCCAGACCGTGGTGAGAGGGTCCAGACCGGGTCCAGACTGGGGTTAGAGGGTCCGTCTTGCTTCAGTCGAGTTGACGAGTCGGAACGAGACGTTTCGTGAACAAAGTGACAAAATGATGGATTTTGATTAAAAAGATGATGGTAAGGCAATACCAGAGTGTGTGTGTGTGTGTGTGTGTGTGTGTGTGTGTGTGTGTGTGTGTGTGTGTGTGTGTGTGTGTGTGTGTGTGTGTGTGTGTGTGTGTGTGTGTGTGTGTGTGTGTGTGTGTGTGTTACATCATCTCCGTTAACGACGTCCCGCTGGTCAAACTCACACCTGCAACACTTTCCACTGATTCCCTCTGGAACAAATTAATGAGCTGCGCTTTAATGGCCGGAGCTCCGACGCTCCTCAGGGGGTGTAAGGAGCCACACCAGTAAACCCCCCCCCCCCCCCCCCCCCACCAGGACCGAGCCAAAGAGTAATGACCTCCTCACCAGTAATGGACCCCCCACCCCCCCTCACCCCCCCATCATCACTAATGACCTGAAGCTCATTAGCGACCAGCATCTTTTCTCTACGAACAAATGTTTTTGCTTTTCCTCTTCTGCACTTTGCTTCACTGAGTCATTGAGTCATTGACTTACTGAGTCACTGAGTCATTGATTGATTGATTGATTGACATACTGAGTCATTGATCAATTGACTTACTGGCCACTGAGTCATTGAGGTACTTACTCATTGAGTCACTGAGTCATTGAATCATTGAGTCACAGGCATTGAGCCACTGAATCGTTGACTCATTTAGTCACAGTCATTTTGTCACTGAATCATTGAGTCAGAGTCACTGAATCATTGAGTCACAGTCATTGAGTCACTAAGACATTGATTCATTGACTTACTGAGTCATTGAGTCACTGAGTCATTGAGTCACTGAGTCGTTGAATCATTGAGTCACAGTCACTGAGTCACTGAGTCTTTGAGTCATTGACTCAGTGAATCGTTGAGCGATTGACTCACAGGCACTGAACCCCGAACTGACAGAACCAGAGTTGTCGAGTCGTCATCACGTCGCCCCCTGCTGGTCAAACCCTGGTTGTGCAGGCAGCAGTGACCTGCAGCTCCAGGGTCACGTCAAGACATCCACCAGAACGTACCAACACAAGATCCTGGTCTGGCTGGGTCCATTCGGAAAGAACCGCAACCAGGACCCGGGGAGGAACCAGTTCCAGGGGAGGAACCAGAACCAGGGGAAGAACCAGAACCAGAGAAGAACCACAACCAGAGGAGGAACCACAACCAGAGGGGGAATCACAACCAGAGGAACAACCACAACCAGAGGAGGAACAACAACCAGAGGGGGAATCACAACCAGAGTGGGAACCACAACCAGAGGAAGAACCACAACCAGAGGAGGAACCACAACCAGAGGAGGAACCACAACCAGACCAGAGGGATTATTTCTTTTTTAGTTCTATTCAATGTCAACTTCTGAAGCTCCGAACACAACTTCACCTGCAGAACCAGAGTCAGAGGAGAACCTGCAGAACCAGGCTCAGAGGAGATCCTGCAGAACCAGGTTCAGAGGAGGAGAGCTCCTGTTCCAGACTGGGTCGGAGGAGAGAAGGATAGAACCGGGTGCAGACCCTGGTTCTGGTTCTGATCCACGACGTTTCACGTGAAAATTTGTTTTTGCATTTTTGTTTGCAACATTTTGAAAATGACTGTTTCCATGGCGACGGCAGAAACACTGAAAATGATGCTGGTCACATGTTGGACAACCAGGATGGACCAGGTAGGGGGCTCTGGGAGACCAGGACCAGGTCTGGTGGCTGCTACCAGCTAGCAGATAGCAGCTAAAGGAAGCATCAGTGTTTCCAAGGCTAAAGGGGTTCTAGAGAATTCTGATGGGGTTCTAGTTGGAATTTAAAGGGTTGTGGTTGGGTTGTAGAGGTTTCTAGTTGGGTTATAGAGAGTTCTGATGATGTTCTAGTTGGGATTTAAAGGGTTCTGATGGGGTTCTAGTTGGAATTTAAAGGGTTGTGGTTGGGTTATAGAGAGTTCTGATGGGGTTCTAGTTGGGATTTAAAGGGTTCTAGTTGGAATTTAAAGGGTTGTGGTTGGGTTATAGAGAGTTCTGATGGGGTTCTAGTTGGAATTTAAAGGGTTCTGGTGGGGTTGTCGGTCCTGGTATTCCCAGAGCAGGAGTTTGGTTCACATTGCCGGCAGTAAGTCGGACCTGTTCCCAGTGTATATTGGCCTCCAGCAGGACTGTCCTCTATCACCGGTTCTGTTCATCACCTACATGGACAGAATTTCTAGGCACAGCCAGGGACCGGAGGCGGACCGGATGAGGGCCGGAGGGGGGCCGGAGGGGGGCCGGAGGGGGGCCTGAGGGGGGCCGGTTTGGGGACCACAGGATCTCGTCTCGGCTATTTGCAGATGATGTGGTTCTGTTTGCTCCATCAAACCTGGACCTTCAGCGTGCACTGACACGGTTCTCAGCTGAGTGTGAAGCAGCTGGGATGAGGATCAGCACCTTTAAATCCGAGGCCATGGTTCTCCACCGGAACAAGATGGCTTGCCCCCTCCAGGTCGGTGGAGTGCCCTTGTCCCAGGTGGAGGAGTTCAAGTATCTTGGGGTCTTGTTCATGAGTGGGGGGAAGATGGAGCGTGAGATAGACAGGCGGATCGGTGCAGCGTCTGCAGTTATGTGGACGTTGTATCGGTCCGTCGTGGTGAAGAAGGAGCTGAGCCAAAAAGCGAAGCTCTCGATTTATCGGTCGATCTTCATTCCTACCCTCACCTATGGTCATGAACTATGGGTCATGACCGAAAGAACGAAATCCCGGATACAAGCGGCTGAAATAAGCTTCCTCCGTAGGGTGGCTGGGCGTACCCTCAGCTCAGTCACTCTGAGAGATAGGGTGAGGAGCTCAGTCACCCTTAGAGATAGGGTGAGGAGCTCAGTCACCCATAGAGATAGGGTGAGGAGCTCAGTCACCCTGAGAGATAGGGTGAGGAGCTCAGTCACCCATAGAGATAGGGTGAGGAGCTCAGTCAGTCTGAGAGATAGGGTGAGGAGCTCAGTCACCCTTAGAGACAGGGTGAGGAGCTCAGTCACCCTCAGAGATAGGGTGAGGAGCTCAGTCACCCTTAGAGATAGGGTGAGGAGCTCAGTCACCCTTAGAGATAGGGTGAGGAGCTCAGTCACCCTTAGAGATAGGGTGAGGAGCTCAGCCACCCTTAGAGATAGGGGGAGGAGCTCAGTCACCCTTAGAGATAGGGTGAGGAGCTCAGTCACCCTTAGAGATAGGGGGAGGAGCCCCCGGACGCCTCCCCAGGGAGGTGTTCCGGGCATGTCTCTCTGGTAGGAGGCCTCGGGGCAGACCCAGAACACGCTGGAGGGACTATGTCTCTCTATGGCCTGGGAACGCCTTGGGGTGCCACCGGAAGAGCTGGAGGAAGAGTCTTGGGTGAGGGAAGTCTGGACAACTCTGCTAGACTGCTGCCTCCACGACCCGGCCTGGATTAGCGGCAGACAATGGATGAATGGATGGGTTGTAGAGGTTTCTATTTGGGTTATAGATAGATCTCATGGGGTTCTAGTTGGAATTTAGAGCCTTCATTCCCCACTCACATCCAAGAGAGTTGAAGACAAAACACAGCCTTGGCGACTGGGTGTCTGGGAATCTGAAATGTAGATTAGGTTTGTTTTCGTTCAGGCGATTCAGCTTTATCTGCTGACCTTGAGTGTCTCTGGTCTCCAATGCTGCTCCAATTGAAGATTGTAGCTTCCCAGTCGAGTTCTAATATCGTCCAAGATGGTTCCAATTTCACGTAAACGTTCAAGAGTCGTGACCTGCGTACTCTTGAGTTCGTTTATCACATGATTCTGAGCGTTCTAAGCTCGGCACAGTCCTTCGGTGACGATAGGCAGCCTTCCCAATGCAGCTGCTAGCGTCTTCTCAACTTTGCGATTGATCAGAAAGCTGCCAGCTCCAATCAGCAGCATACCTGCTGTCATGAATCCCAATATGTAGAGGTCCTCCATATCCTCCATGGAAAGAATGGCCAAACACAGGGACCTCCAGGAACCTCCAGGAACCTCCAGGAACCCCAGGAACCTCCAGGAACCTCCAGGAACCCCAGGAATCCAGCATGGATCCGGCTGCAAATGTCCCATCGGGACATGCAGACTCTCCTTTGCAGATCGTCGTGTTGAAACAATTTGGTCGATCACATTGAGAGACCAGCTGATCAATCCATGGTTCTGGTTTAAATTCTGATGTGGTGTGAAGAGAGGCTCTTGTTAGATCTGACATGAGATGGTATAGGACGGTACAGGACAGTACAGGACGGTACAGGACGGTACAGGACAGTACAGGACGGTACAGGACGGTACAGGATAGTACAGGATAGTACAGGACAGTACAGGACGGTACAGGACAGTACAGGACAGTACAGGATGGTACAGGACGGTACAGGATAGTACAGGACAGTACAGGACAGTACAGGACAGTACAGGATGGTACAGGATAGTACGGGACAGTACAGGACGGTACAGGACAGTACAGGACAGTACAGGACAGTACAGGATGGTACAGGATAGTACGGGACAGTACAGGACGGTACAGGACAGTACAGGACAGTACAGGACAGTACAGGATGGTACAGGATAGTACGGGACAGTACAGGACGGTACAGGACGGTACAAGACAGTACAGGATGGTACAGGACAGTACAGGACGGTACAGGACAGTACAGGACAGTACAGGACAGTACAGGATGGTACAGGATGGTACAGGATAGTACGGGACAGTACAAGACGGTACAGGACGGTACAAGACAGTACAGGACGGGAGCAGCAAGCAGGGAGACGAGGGGAGGAGGGAAGGGTCCACCTTCGCCGAGAGCCGGAAGAAGATGGGGTTCTAGTTGGAATTTAAAGGGTTATGGTTGGGTTGTGGAGGTTTCTAGTTCAGATTCAGAGGGTACTTGTTGGATTGTAGTGGGTTGTGGTGGGATTGTGTAGGGTTCTGTGGGGTTGTAGAGGGTTCTGACGGGGTTCCAGTTGGGATTTAGACAGTCCCCGTGGGGTTGTAGAGGGTTCTGGTAGTTTCTAATTGGGTTATAGAGAGTTCTGATGGGGTTCTAGTTGGGATTTAAAGGGTTCTATGGGGTTGGAGTTCAGTTTCTAGTTCAGTTTCAGAGGGTTCTGATGGGGTTCTAATTCAGATTTAGAAGGTTCTAGTTGGGATTTAAAGGGTTCTGGTGGTTTTAGAGGGTCCTTGTCCAGTTGCAGTTGCTTCTTGTGGGGTTGTGGGCGGGGTTGTGGTTGTGGGCGGGGCTAGGTCTGAGTGTGGTTCCTCAGTTGTGTGGCTGCAGCTCCTCCTGAAGAGAATAAAAGCAGCAGACGACCTGAAGCTGTGAGGAGGAGGAGGAGTGATGAAGGTCATCAGGCTGTGTCACACTGAGTTCAGTCTGTAGGAGACTGCTGAGGACTGATGAGGACTGATGAGGACTGATGTGGACTGATGTGGACTGATGAGGACTGATGAGGACTGATGAGGACTGATGTAGACTGATGAGGACTGATGAGGACTGATGAGGACTGATGTGGACTGATGAGGACTGATGAGGACTGATGAGGACTGATGTGGACTGATGTGGACTGATGTGGACTGATGAGGACTGATGAGGACTGATGAGAACTGATGAGAACTGATGAGGACTGATGAGGACTGATGTTTATTCACTGCTGCTGTGACATAATGTGTTTATTCATGTTTAGAGTTTGAGGGACACTGGTCTCTGTCTGTCTCTCTCTCTCTGTCTGTCTCTCTCTCTGTCTCTCTCTCTCTGTCTGCCTCTCTCTCTCTCTCTCTCTGTCTGTCTCTGTCTCTCTCTGTCTGTCTCTCTCTCTCTGTCTGTCTCTCTCTCTCTCTCTCTCTCTCTCTCTCTCTCTCTCTTTCTCTGTCTGTCTGTCTGTCTGTCTGTCTCTCTCTCTCTCTGTCTGTCTCTCTCTCTGTCGCTCTCTCTCTCTGTCTGTCTCTCTCTCTCTCTGTCTGTCTGTCTCTCTCTCTGTCTCTCTCTGTCTCTCTCTGTCTGTCTCTCTCTATCTCTCTCTCTCTCTCTCCCCCCCTCCCACTCTCTTTCTGTCTCTCTGTGTCTCTCTCTCTCCCCCGCTCTCTCCCTCTGTCTCTCTCTCCCCTTCCCTCTCCCTGTCTCTCTCTCTCCCCCCCCCCCCCCCCCCCCACCATGTCAAACTTGTCCTTGTCCTACGTGGTTCTGGGGGCGTACGTGAGCGTTGGGAACCTGCGCTACCTGTTCTTCCTGTTGGCGGCGCTGCTGTACGGCGCCGTGCTGTTCGTCAACACGTCTCTGATCCTGGTGATCTGCGTGAACAGGGCCCTGCACCAGCCCATGTACCTGTTCCTGGTCAGCCTGTTTGTCAACGAGCTGTACGGCAGCAGCGGCCTGTTCCCGCTGCTCCTGGTCCACATCCTGTCCGAGTCCCACGCCGTGCCGGCGCCGCTCTGCTTCCTGCAGATCTTCGTCATCTACACCTACGGCCACGTGGAGTTCTGCAGCCTGGCGCTGATGTCGTACGACCGCTACCTCGCCATCTGCCGCCCCCTGCAGTACCGCCGCCAGATGACGCCCGGCAAGGTGCTGGTCCTGGTCCTGGTCCTGTGGACGTACTCCTTCCTGAAGGTCCTGGTCACGGTGTCTCTCAACCTCCGCCTGCGGTTCTGCGGCAACGTGGTCAACAGTCTGTACTGCCACAACTACCTGGTGGCTCGCCTGGCGTGTTCGGGGAACCGCGTGAACGACGTGTACGGTCTGTGTGGGACGGTCCTGGCGGTGCTGGTTCCGCTGGCGCCCATCGTGTTCTCCTACGCCCGGATCCTGCGGGTCTGTTCCGGCGGGTCCAGACAGACCCGGCAGAAGGCCGTCAGCACCTGCTGCCCCCACCTGGTGTCGCTGCTCAACTTCTCCTGCGGCGGCTGCTTCGAGATCCTGCAGAGCCGCTTCGACATGAGCCACGTTCCCGCCGCGCTGCGCGGCGTCCTGTCGCTCTACTTCCTGGTCATACAGCCGCTGCTCAACCCGCTGCTGTATGGCATGCAGGTGTCCAAAGTACGGCACATCTACCGAGACACGCTGAGCTGCAAGGCCATGGCCGGACACTGACCTCTAGAACCTGACCTCTAGAACCTGACCTGTAGAACCTGGTCTCTAGAACATGGCCTGTAGGACCAGGGCTCCAGAACATGACCTGTAGGACCTGGTCTCCAGAACATGACTTTTAGAACACCAGTGTACCCGAGGACAGTGACTCAGCAGTGTCCCTGAGTGTCCCTTGTGTGTCTGTCTTCAGCTCAGAGCTGAGACGGTCAAAGACAGTCCTTGTTGTTCATTGAGCTCTTCTGAATGTTGACCACAAAAATACTTTGTCTTGTTCTATGTTTGGACGGTCTGTCTGTCTCTCCAGGTCTTCCTCCAGCACGGCTGGACGGAACTGTCCACAAGCATTGAACTTGTCTTTTAATTCAGAAGGACAGATGAACTGTATGGACATGACCTAACAGGACACATAGAACACAATAAACCATTCAGACGGGTTTCTCTTGTAGCTCATTTCTTCACATTGATTCAATCCAATCCAATCCACTTTATTTGTATAGCACAGTTTAACAACAAAGCGTTTCCAAAGTGCTGCACATGAGACTGCACAAAAAACGAAACGAAACAGTCCAACACTAAATAAGCATAAAACCATAAAATAAAAATAAAAACAGATTAAAAACTACAAACACACTAAAAAAATACAAATAAGAATAAAACAATTTAAAAGAATACATGGAAATATAAAAATGCTTAAAAAGCAATAAAATAAATGAGAACAATAAATAAAACAATAAATAAAAGACACAGGGGACCACACGACTCACGCGGTGTTAAAAGCCTGAGATTAAAAGTGGGTTTTAAGACGGGATTTAAAACAGTCCACAGTGGGGGGGCTGTTGGGACGTGGGGGGGCAGAGCGTTCCACAGCTTAGGGCCGACAACGGAGAACGCTCTGTCCCCTCTGGTTCTACACTTTGTCTTTGGACCCCCGAGCTGGAGCCCTCAGACCTCAGAGCGCGGGGGGGGGGGGGGGGTTGGTACATTTTGATGAGATCTGTAATGTAAAATCAATTCTAAAATTAACAGGGAGCCAGTGCAAAGATGCAAGGATAGGGGTGATGTGTTCTGGTTTTTTTGTCCCTGTTAAAAGTCGTGCCACAGCGTTCTGGACTAACTGCAAGCGGGAAAGTGCTTTGTGGCTAACGCCAGAATAAAGTGCTTTGTGGCTAACGCCAGAATAAAGTGCTTTGTGGCTAACGCCAGAATAAAGTGCTTTGTGGCTAACGCCAGAATAAAGTGCTTTGTGGCTAACGCCAGAATAAAGTGCGTTGCAGTAGTCCAGACGAGAAGAAATAAAAGCGTGCACGACTTGCTCAAAAAGATTAAAAGATAAAAACGGCTTAACCTTGGATAAAAGTCGAAGATGATAAAAGCCTGATTTTAAAATGCCATTGATCTGTTTATCAAATCTTAAATCACTGTCTATGGTGACGCCAAGGCTGGTGACTTTGGGATGCAAATAATTTTCGAGTGATCCCAAGTCCATGAGGGCTGATCCAAATACCATCATTTCGGTTTTTCCCTCATTCAGTTTTAAAAAATTCTGGGCTAACCAAGCCTTAATGTCACCTAGACAGTGGAGCAGGGGTGTCAGGGGGCTGTGCTCATTCTTGGCAATGGGCATGTAAATTTGGCAGTCATCTGCATAAAAATGGTAGGACATGCCATGCTTCTTAAAAATCTCTCCAAGTGGGAGAGATTTTTGATTAAATGTAGAAGATTTCTAACAACATAAACAACTAGAACATTTTATTGTTCCTGCCACCTGCCGCCCCCTGCTGCCGAGCAAGGCCCCCTAGTGTACTCGTGAGCCCACGGTGGGGTCAAAAGTATGTGGAAACCATCTCATTTGCTAGTGATTCATGATCGCATCGCCCCCATGAGGCCACCCTCCAAATTTCAGCTCAATTGAACAAACTTTGTAGCATGCTAATTGGCATGCTAACAACTGTTGATGCTGAGGCATTGCCATCAGCATTAAAATGCATTGAAAAGTATGGTGCCTAAGCTACTGTGTGTGTGTGAGCACTGTGTGGTCAGCCATCATGTTACTGGTCCAGTCAATCAGAGGAGCCGTGTGTGTTGCCAAGCAGATTGGCTGCTTCAGTCTGTGCTGCCAGCCTGATTGGTTGCAGCTTGTGTGATGTCATGGAGACGGCTCCTGATTGACAGGCTGCTGCAGGTGGCAGAGACTATGAGACCTGATGTGAGGGAAGAAGGGGTTTAAGCACAAACGCAGGTCCCGAACAACTGCTTATAGTTGGAGAACCGTGACACTTGGGTGAAAAATGTCTTCACCGTGGGCGTCGGGAGAAGTTGAAGGACGTGCGGTGTGGTTTTCGTGTCCTCACGAGGTTCCGTCTCCCCGTGAGGACTTGAAACAAATGGCTGAACTTTGGGGATTTGGGGAGAAAATGACTCATCAAAATACATAGGAGCGGGTTACAGAAAATCCTGCGCTCCCTGTCAATTAAGTCCCCTGGAGGGAGAACCGTGTCTCTCTGAGACAAAAGTGTCCCCTCGTGAGAAGCACAAGGCCTGTGGCTACATTTTGATGTATAATATGTTGAGAAAGATGAAGAAATGTGCTCTCTCGAACATGACCTCTACAACATGACCTCTAGAACCTGAACTCTAGAACCAGGGCTCCAGAACATGACCTCTAGAACCTGGGCTCCAGAACATGACCTCTAGAACCAGGGCTCTAGAACATGAGCTAGAACATGACTTTTAGAACACCAGTGTCCTTGAGGACAGTGACTCAGCAGTTTCCCTTAGTGTCTCTTTTGTCTCTGTCTCTTGTCTCTCAGTGCTGAGACGGTCAAAGACAGTCTTTGTTCATTGATCTCTTCTGAACGTTCATGTATTCATGTTCAGTTCATGTGTTCAGTTCATGTGTTGATGTTCAGCTCATGTGTTCAGTTCATGTGTTGATGTTCAGTTCATGTGTTGATGTTCAGTTTGTGTGTTCATGTGTTCAGTTCATGGGTTCATGTTCATTTTCAGTTCATGCGTTCATGTTCATGTGTTCAGTTCATGTGTTGATGTTCAGTTCGTGTGTTGATGTTCATGTGTTCATGTGTTCATGTGTTCAGTTCATGGGTTCATGTTCATTTTCAGTTCATGCGTTCATGTTCATGTGTTCAGTTCATGTGTTCATGTTCTTGTGTTCAGTTCATGTGTTCATGTGTTCATTTCATGTGTTCATGTTCTTGTGTTCAGTTCATGTGTTCATGTGTTCAGTTCATGTGTTCATGTGTTCATGTGTTCAGTTCGTTGGTCCCAGGCTGGTAGTTTGGGAAGTTTAGAGTTTCTTGCAGAGTAAAAATGTCACTAAAATAAAAGACGATATTTTCATTTATGTTGTTTATTTATTTACAGTCGTTTGATTCCTTTGAAAACTTTATGTCTTTGATCTCATTTCCTCTTCATCTTTTAGAGACTTTCATTGTAAATATGTTCAGATTCGACTGCAGCCGTTGCATTAGTTGTTGCCATAACAACGGCGGCGTCACATCAACAAACGTGTTCAGGTCTTCAGTCAGTCCAGCTTTTATTTACACACACACACACACACACACACACACACACACACACACACACACACACACACACACACACACACACATACACACACACACACACACACACACACACACACACACACACACACACACTCACACACACACACACACACACACACACACACACACACACACACACACACACACACACACACACACACACACACACACACACCCACAGAGGGACGATGTGAGGACAGACCATGAGGAACTCCAGCCAGGCGCCGGTCTTCGTCCTGGAGGCCTTCCTGGACGTGGGGCTGCTGAAGTACCTGGTCTTCGCCGTCATCATGAGCGTCTACGTCGTGACCCTGTGCTGCAACGTGCTGCTGATCCTGGTGATCTGCGTGAACAGGGCCCTGCACCAGCCCATGTACCTGTTCCTGGTCAGCCTGTTTGTCAACGAGCTGTACGGCAGCAGCGGCCTGTTCCCGCTGCTCCTGGTCCACATCCTGTCCGAGTCCCACGCCGTGCCGGTGCCGCTCTGCTTCCTGCAGGTTTTCGTCCTCTACACCTACACCAACGTGGAGTTCTACTCCCTGGCCGTCATGTCGTACGACCGCTACCTCGCCATCTGCCGCCCCCTGCAGTACCGCCGCCTGATGAGCGGCGGCCGGGTGGCGCTGCTGCTCGCCGGCTCCTGGCTGGGCCCGGCGGCGGCCATCGTGGTCATGCTGTCCCTGACCGCGTCGCTGCGGCTGTGCGGTAACGCCATCGACACGTTGTACTGCAACAACTACTCGGTGGTGAAGCTGGCGTGCGGCGGCACGGCGGTCAACAACGCGTACGGCCTGGCGTACACCTTCGTGGTTCTGGCCGGCCTGGCGCTGCTCGTCCTCTACTCCTACGCCCGGATCCTGCAGGTCTGCCTGTCGGGGTCCCGGCGGACCCGGCGCAAGGCGGCCGGCACCTGCGGGCCCCACCTGGCGTCGCTGCTCAACTTCTCCTTCGGCTGCTTCTTCGAGATCGCCCAGAGCCGCGCCGACATGGGCGCCATGCCGGCCGTCGTCCGCGCCGTCATGTCCGTCTACTTCGTCACCTGCCAGCCGCTCTTCAACCCGCTGCTCTACGGCCTCAACCTGGCCAAGGTCCGGCTGCTCTGCAGGGACCTGCTGCTGCGCCGGCTCTGAGGGGCCGCGCCGCTGCCAGAGGACACATCGTCCAGACAAACCAGACCGAAACGATTCCAAAGTGTCTATTGACCCTTAAAAGATCCTTAAAAAACTCCCCGATTCGTCTTTTCAGACAAAAAAGTGTCACTCTTGCAAAAACTACTGCAAAAATGTTAATTTTTTTTTCCACTTTAAATGATTCAGTCTTTTAAAACGACTTCAGCCTGAAATTATGCATATAGAACGTGAATTGATTTTTATTTCTTTTAATGTTTTTTTAAACCCTTTAAATGCCGCAATGTTTATATAAATCTGCCGGTTTTATGGTAAAAAACACACATATTTTCAAAAATATACATTTCAAGGATATTTGATCATTATTTATGATGATGATGATGATGATGATGATGATGATGATGATGATGATGATGATCGAATTTGATGCATAATAATTTGCAGCGTCATATTTAAAAAAAACTCCCGGATTCATCTCTTTGGCCAAAAAATGTCACTCTTGCAAAAACTGCTCTAAAAATATTATATATTTATTTTAATATGAGTTAAGCCTCGATATTATATTAATGTAGAGGCTCTGGACGCTGTGACCTATGACCCTAACCCACCGTGTGACCTCTGACCCTAATCCACCGTGTGACCTCTGACCCTAACCCACCCTGTGACCTCGGACCCTAACCCACCCGGTGACCTCTGACCCTAACACATTTAGACAGGAGCCCTTTCATGTCAGCTGATCCGGGTGTTTGCTTTGAAGTCAATAACTGATCTGAGTCCAGCCAGATGAAGAAGCTGGTAAAATAAAAGCTGGACTGACTGAAGACCTGAACACGTTTGTTGATGTGACGCCGCCGTTGTTATGGAAACAACCAATGCAACAGCTGCAGTCGAATCTGAACATATTTACATTGAATGTCTCTAAACGATGAAGAGGAAATGAGATCAAAGACATGAAGCTTTCAAAGGAATCAATCAACTGTGAATAAATAAACAACATCAATGAAAATATCATCTTTTATTTGCTGAATTCAATTTTTACTCTGCAAGAAACTCTAAAGTTCACAAACTACAACCTTGGGACCAACGAAATGAACACATGAACACATGAAAACATGAACATGAACATGAACATTAACACATGAACTGAACATGAACTGAACATGAACATAAACAGATTAACTGAACATCAACACATGAACTGAACACATGGACACATGAACTGAACACATGAACACATGAACTGAACATGAACTGAACACATGAACTGAACACATGAACATGAACACATGAACTGAACATGAACTGAACCAATGAACATGAACACATGAATTGAACATGAACACATGAACTTAACACATGAACACAAGAACTGAACATCAACACATGAACTGAACACATGAACACATGAACTGAACAAATAAACACATGAACTGAGCATATGAGCACATGAACTGAACATGAACACATGAACTGAACACATGAACATGAACACACGAACTGAACATGAACACATGAACTGAACACATGAACATGAACACATGAACATGAACATGAACACATGAACTGAACATGAACACATGAACTGAACATGAACACATAAACTGAACAGATGAACACATGAACTGAACACATGAACTGAACAGGTGAGCATGTCCCCATCTGTCCAGGTCACAAGTTGTCCTTATGTCCTCACCTGTTCTTGGGTCACTGTCCTCACCTGTTGTCATGTCCCCACCTGTCCTTACCAGTTTTATCATTTCATCAAATCATTTGAAAGCTTCACGGAGCCGCACACACACACACACACACGCACACACACACACACGCACACACACACACACACACACACACACACACACACACACACACACACACACACACACACACACACACACACACACACACACCTGGGACCCCCTGCAGAGCTTTATATGAAGGAGGTTGGTTCGTCAGTCGTTTGCTTCACGTTGGACGTCACGATGAGACGAGCTGAGATCTGATGGTCTCTGCTGTCTGACTGCTGCACACACTCACTCACACACACACACACACACACACACACACACACACACACACACACACACACACACACACACACACACACACACACCCACAGAGGGACGATGTGAGGACAGACCATGAGGAACTCCAGCCAGGCGCCGGTCTTCGTCCTGGAGGCCTTCCTGGACGTGGGGCTGCTGAAGTACCTGGTCTTCGCCGTCATCATGAGCGTCTACGTCGTGACCCTGTGCTGCAACGTGCTGCTGATCCTGGTGATCTGCGTGAACAGGGCCCTGCACCAGCCCATGTACCTGTTCCTGGTCAGCCTGTTTGTCAACGAGCTGTACGGCAGCAGCGGCCTGTTCCCGCTGCTCCTGGTCCACATCCTGTCCGAGTCCCACGCCGTGCCGGCGCCGCTCTGCTTCCTGCAGGTGTTCGTCCTCTACACCTACGCCAACGTGGAGTTCTGCAGCCTGGCGCTGATGTCGTACGACCGCTACCTCGCCATCTGCCGCCCCCTGCAGTACCGCCGCCTGATGGCGCCCTGCAGGATGGCGGTCCTGGTCGCCCTCTCCTGGCTGTACCCGGCCGCCACCATCGCCGTCCTGATCGCCCTCAGCGCGTCGCTGCGGCGCTGCGGCAACGTGATCCCCAAGGTGTACTGCGACAACTACTCGGTGGTGAAGCTGGCGTGCGCCGGCACCACCGCCAACAACGTGTACGGCGCCGGCTGCACGGCGGCCACGGCGGGCCTGGTCCTGTCCATCGTCTTCTCCTACGCCCGGATCCTGCAGGTCTGCCTGTCGGGGTCCCGGCGGACCCGGCGCAAGGCGGCCGTCACCTGCGGGCCCCACCTGGCGTCGCTGCTCAACTTCTCCTGCGGCTGCTTCTTCGAGATCGCCCAGAGCCGCTTCGACATGCGACACGTCTCCACCGCCGGGCGCGTCGTCCTGTCGCTCTACTGGCTCACCTGCCAGCCGCTGCTCAACCCGGCGCTCTACGGACTCAACCTCACCAAGGTCCGCGTCTTCTGCAGGACGCTCGTCCTCCACAAGATGTCCCACGGCTGAGGGACGTCCCTCAACCAGCCCGGCTCCCCGGGTTAGGCTGGTGACCAACCCGCTACCCGGGTTAGGCTGGTGACCAACCACCGACCAGCAGTCTGAGAGCCTGAACTGGTTTCTGCTGACTGGTTACTGCTGACTGGTTAATGTTGACTGGTTAATTCTGACTGGTTAGTGCTGACTGGTTACTACTGAATGGTCACTACTGACTGGTTACTGCTGACTGGTTAATACTGACTGGTTAATTCTGACTGGTTAAGTACTGACTGGTTACTACTGAATGGTCACTACTGACTGGTTGCTGCTGACTGGTTAATACTGACTGATCACTACTGACTGGTTACTGCTGACTGGTTAATACTGACTGGTTAATGCTGACTGGTTACTGCTGACTGGTTAATACTGACTCGTTAATGCTGACTGGTTACTACTGACTGGTTAATACTGACTGGTTAAAACTGACTGGTTAATGCTGACTGGTTACGCTGACTGGTTAATACTGACTCGTTAATGCTGACTGGTTACTGCTGACTGGTTAATACTGACTGGTTTATGCTGACTGGCTACTGCTGACTGGTTACTGTTGACTGGTTACTGCTGACTGGTTACTGCTGACGGGTTAATACTGACTGGTTAATGCTGACTGGTTACTACTGACTGGTTTAAACTGAGTGGTTAATGCTGACTAGTTAGTGCTGACTGGTTACTGCTGACTGGTTAATACTGACTGGTTGCTACTGACTGGTTACTACTGACTGGTTAATGCTAACTGGCTACTACTTACTGGATAATACTGACTGGTTACTACTGACTGGTTACTGCAGACTAGTTAGTGCTGACTGGTTCCTGCTGACTGGTTACTACTGACAGGTTATTGTTGACTGGCTACTGCTGACTGGTTACTACTGACTGGTTACTGATGACTGGTTAGTGATGACTGGTTAATGCTGACTAGTTAGTGCTGACTGGTTACTACTGACTGGTTAATGATGGCTGGTTACTACTGACTGGTTAAAGATGACTGGTTAATGATGACTCGTTACTACTGACGGGGTAATGATGACTGGTTACTGCTGACTGGTTTCTCCTGACTGGTTTCTCCTGACTGGTTGCTCCTGACGGGTTAATGATGACTGGTTACTACTGGCTGGTTACTACTAACTGGTTGATGCTGACTGGTTACTGGTGACCATTTAGTGCTGACTGGTTAATGCTGACTGGGTACTGCTGACTGGTTAATGATGACTGGTTACTGCTGACTGGTTACTACTGACTGGTTACTACTGGCTGGTTACTACTGACTGGTTACTGCTGACTGGTTACTACTGACTGGTTATTGATGACTGGTTGAGATTAGTGATTGATGGAATAGAAACGATCTCACTTTACCTTTATTCCAGCAGAAAGATTCTCAGAGAGGTCTGTGTGTGTGTGTGTGTGTGTGTGTGTGTGTGTGTGTGTGTGTGTGTGTGTGTGTGTGTGTGTGTGTGTGTGTGTGTGTGTGTGTGTGTGTGTGTGTGTGTGTGTGTGTGTGTGTGTGTGTGTGTGAGTGTGTGTGTGTGTTTTCTTCAACTGTTTCGTTCTGATTCAGAAATAAAGAAATGAAACGTCTTCAGTTTGTTTTATTGATCATGATTTCATGCAAACACCATGACGTCCTCCAATAACAAGCCAACCTGGTGCTTTTATTTTGACAGTCACCAAAATAACAATCTAACCTAGTGCTTTTATTTTGACAGTCAACGTAGTAACAATCCAACTTGGTGCTTTTATTTTGACAGTCACCGTAATAGCAGTCCAACTTGGTACTTTTATTTTGACAGTCACCGTAATAACAATCCAACTTGGTGCTTTTATTTTGACAGTCACCGTAATAGCAGTCCAACTTGGTACTTTTATTTTGACAGTCACCGTAATAACAATCCAACTTGGTGGTTTTATTTTGATAGCCACCGTAATAACAATCCAACTTGGTGGTTTTATTTTGACAGTCATCGTAATAACAATCCAACTTGGTACTTTTATTTTGACAGTGACCATAATAACAATTCAACTCGGTGGCTTTATTTTGACAGTAACAAAAATAACAATCCAACTCGGTGGTTTTATTTTGACAGTCACCAAAATAACAATCCAACTTGGTGCTTTTATTTTGACAGTCACCATAATAACAATCCAACTGCTTTTACAACCAGTAACCAGTCAGTACTAACCCGTCAGCATTAATCAGTCAGTAGTAACCAGTAGGTAGTAACCAGTCAGCAGTAACCAGTTTGTAGTAACCAGTCAGTAGTAACCAGTCATCATTAAACAGTCATCATTAACCAGTCAGCAGTAACCAGTTTGTAGTAACCAGTCAGTAGTAACCAGTCATCATTAAACAGTAATCATTAACCAGTCAGCAGTAACCAGTCAGCAGTAACCAGTCAGTAGTAACCAGTCATCATTAAACAGTCATCATTAACCAGTCAGCAGTAACAAGTCAACAGTAACCAGTCAGCATTAATCAGTCATCAGTGACCAGTCAGCATTAACCAATCAGCAGTAACCAGTCAGTAGTAACCAGTCATCATTAGCCAGTCAGTAGTAACAAGACAGTAGTGACCAGTCAGCACTAACCAGTCAGTAGTAACCAGTCAGCACTAGCTAGTCAGCAGTAACCAGTCAGTAGTGACCAGTCAGCACTAGCTAGTCAGCAGTAACCAGTCAGTAGTGACCAGTCAGCACTAACCAGTCAGTAGTAACCAGTCAGCACTAGCTAGTCAGCATTAACTAGTCAGTAGTAACCAGTTCAGGCTCTCAGACTGCTGCTCGATGTTTGGTCACCAGCCTAACCCGGGTAGCAGGTTGGTCACCAGCCTAACCCGGGTAGCAGGTTGGTCACCAGCCTAACCCGGCTAACAGTCACCGTAATAACAATCCAACTTGGTGCTTTTATTTTGACAGTCCATCATTCTTCTCTTTCTTTTCTCAGCTGCTGGTTACAGTGCAGGAGTCTTCAGTGTGATTGTCCTTAATGATGAGACGGAGACGTGTCCCCAATGTCTGCTGGTTCACCGTCCTCCAGGTTTGGTTGGACGGAGGACGTCCTCCAGGTTTGGTTGGACGGAGGACGTCCTCCAGGTTTGGTTGGAGGAAGGACGTCCTCCAGGTTTGGTTGGACGGAGGACGTCCTCCAGGTTTGGTTGGAGGAAGGACGTCCTCCAGGTTTGGTTGGAGGAAGGACGTCCTCCAGGTTTGGTTGGACGGAGGACGTCCTCCAGGTTTGGTTGGAGGAAGGACGTCCTCCAGGTTTGGTTGGACGGAGGACGTCCTCCAGGTTTGGTTGGAGGAAGGACGTCCTCCAGGTTTGGTTGGACGGAGGACGTCCTCCAGGTTTGGTTGGACGGAGGACGTCCTCCAGGTTTGGTTGGAGGAAGGACGTCCTCCAGGTTGGCGTCACTCTCTGGGGCCGGTGACTCACGGGGACACGGACGACGTCACATGGAGGGAATAAAGAGGCGAGTCGGCTCAGTGGGGATGAGGAGACGGTGCAGGAGACGTCTCTCTCTGCTCGGAGGACCTCTCTCTCAGATCAGACGACGTCTCTCTCAGAGGAAGGTGGTGTTCGGTTCCCTCCAGCAGAGGGCAGGCCCTGGCGGTGTCCTGACAGTGTCCTGACGGTGTCCTGACGGTGTCCTTCACAGAGCGACTGCTGGTCTAAGGTCAGTGTGGCAGTGGACACGTCAACCGCTTCAGGTCCTGACGGAGGAGAACGACTCCCTCCATCCTCCCTCCGTCCTGACGGAGGAGAACGACTCCCTCCATCCTCCCTCCATCCTGACGGAGGAGAATGACTCCCTCCATCCTCCCTCCATCAGGACAGAGGAGAACAACTCTCGTCCTGACGGAGGAGAATGACTCCCTCCATTCTCCCTCCGTTAGGACAGAGGAGAACGACTCCCTCCATCCTCCCTCCGTCCTGACAGAGGAGAACGAATCCCTGCATCCTCCCTCCGTCCTGACGGAGGAGAACGACTCCCTCCATCCTCCCTCCGTCAGGACAGAGGAGAACAACTCTCTCCATCCTCCCTCCATCCTGACAGAGGAGAACGACTCTCGTCCTGACGGAGGAGAACAACTCTCTCCATTCTCCCTCCATCATGACAGAGGAGAACGACTCCCTCCATCCTCCCTCCGTCAGGACAGAGGAGAACGACTCCCTCCATCCTCCCTCCGTCCTGACAGAGGAGAACGACTCTCGTCCTGACGGAGGAGAACAACTCTCTCCATTCTCCCTCCATCATGACAGAGGAGAACGACTCCCTCCATCCTCCCTCCGTCCTGACAGAGGAGAACGACTCTCGTCCTGACGGAGGAGAACAACTCTCTCCATTCTCCCTCCATCCTGACAGAGGAGAACGACTCCCTCCATCCTCCCTCCGTCAGGACAGAGGAGAACGACTCCCTCCATCCTCCCTCCGTCCTGACAGAGGAGAACGACTCTCGTCCTGACGGAGGAGAACAACTCTCTCCATTCTCCCTCCGTAAGGACAGAGGAGAACGACTCCCTCCATCCTCCCTCCGTCAGGACAGAGGAGAACGACTCCCTCCATCCTCCCTCCGTCCTGACAGAGGAGAACGACTCTCGTCCTGACGGAGGAGAACAACTCTCTCCATTCTCCCTCCATCATGACAGAGGAGAACGACTCTCGTCCTGACGGAGGAGAACAACTCTCTCCATTCTCCCTCCATCATGACAGAGGAGAACGACTCCCTCCATCCTCCCTCCGTCAGGACAGAGGAGAACGACTCCCTCCATCCTCCCTCCGTCCTGACAGAGGAGAACGACTCTCGTCCTGACGGAGGAGAACAACTCTCTCCATTCTCCCTCCATCATGACAGAGGAGAACGACTCCCTCCATCCTCCCTCCGTCAGGACGGAGGAGAACGACTCTCGTCCTGACGGAGGAGAACGAATCCCTGCATCCTCCCTCCGTCCTGACGGAGGAGAACGACTCCCTCCATCCTCCCTCCATCCTGACGGAGGAGAACGACTCCCTCCATCTTCACTCCATCAGGAGGGAGGATGGAGGGAGTCATTCTGCTCTGTCAGAACGAGAGTCGTTCTCCTCCGTCCTGACTCCCTCGATCCTCCCTCCGTCCTGACGGAGGAGAACAACTCCCTCCATCCTCCCTCCGTCCTGACGGAGGAGAACGACTCCCTCCATCCTCCCTCCATGAGGACAGAGGAGAACGACTCCCTCCATCCTCCCTCCGTCAGGACGGAGGAGAACGACTCCCTCCATCCTTCCACCATCCTGACGGAGGAGAACGACTCCCTCCATCTTCACTCCATCCTGACGGAGGAGAACGACTCCCTCCATCTTCACTCCATCAGGAGGGAGGATGGAGGGAGTCATTCTGCTCTGTCAGAACGAGAGTCGTTCTCCTCCGTCCTGACTCCCTCGATCCTCCCTCCGTCAGGACGGAGGAAAACGACTCCCTCCATCCTCCACCATCCTGACGGAGGAGAACGACTCCCTCCATCCTCCCTCCATCCTGACGGAGGAGAACGACTCCCTCCATCCTCACTCCGTCAGGAGGGAGGATGGAGGGAGTCATTCTGCTCTGTCAGAACGATTGTCGTTCTCCTCCGTCCTGACTCGCTCCATCCTCCCTCCGTCAGGACGGAGGAAAACGACTCCCTCCATCCTCCCTCCATCCTGATGGAGGAGAACGACTCGCTCCATCCTCCCTCCGTCAGGACGGAGGAGAACGACTCTCGTCCTGACGGAGGAGAATGACTCCCTGCATCCTCCCTCCGTCCTGACGGAGGAGAATGACTCCCTCCATTCTCCCTCCGTTAGGACAGAGGAGAACGACTCCCTCCATCCTCCCTCCGTCCTGACAGAGGAGAACGAATCCCTGCATCCTCCCTCCGTCCTGACGGAGGAGAACGACTCCCTCCATCCTCCCTCCGTCAGGACAGAGGAGAACAACTCTCTCCATTCTCCCTCCATCATGACAGAGGAGAACGACTCCCTCCATTCTCCCTCCATCATGACAGAGGAGAACGACTCCCTCCATCCTCCCTCCGTCAGGACAGAGGAGAACGACTCCCTCCATCCTCCCTCCGTCCTGACAGAGGAGAACGACTCTTGTCCTGACGGAGGAGAACAACTCTCTCCATTCTCCCTCCATCATGACAGAGGAGAACGACTCCCTCCATCCTCCCTCCGTCCTGACAGAGGAGAACGACTCTCGTCCTGACGGAGGAGAACAACTCTCTCCATTCTCCCTCCATCCTGACAGAGGAGAACGACTCCCTCCATCCTCCCTCCGTCAGGACAGAGGAGAACGACTCCCTCCATCCTCCCTCCGTCCTGACAGAGGAGAACGACTCTCGTCCTGACGGAGGAGAACAACTCTCTCCATTCTCCCTCCGTAAGGACAGAGGAGAACGACTCCCTCCATCCTCCCTCCGTCAGGACAGAGGAGAACGACTCCCTCCATCCTCCCTCCGTCCTGACAGAGGAGAACGACTCTCGTCCTGACGGAGGAGAACAACTCTCTCCATTCTCCCTCCATCATGACAGAGGAGAACGACTCTCGTCCTGACGGAGGAGAACAACTCTCTCCATTCTCCCTCCATCATGACAGAGGAGAACGACTCCCTCCATCCTCCCTCCGTCAGGACAGAGGAGAACGACTCCCTCCATCCTCCCTCCGTCCTGACAGAGGAGAACGACTCTCGTCCTGACGGAGGAGAACAACTCTCTCCATTCTCCCTCCATCATGACAGAGGAGAACGACTCCCTCCATCCTCCCTCCGTCCTGACAGAGGAGAACGACTCTCGTCCTGACGGAGGACAACAACTCTCTCCATTCTCCCTCCATCCTGACAGAGGAGAACGACTCTCGTCCTGACGGAGGAGAACAACTCCCTCCATCCTCCCTCCGTAAGGACAGAGGAGAACGACTCCCTCCATCCTCCCTCCGTCAGGACAGAGGAGAACGACTCCCTCCATCCTCCCTCCTTCCTGACAGAGGAGAACGACTCCCTCGATCCTCTCTCCGTCCTGACAGAGGAGAACGACTCTCGTCCTGACGGAGGAGAACGACTCCCTCCATCCTCCCTCCGTAAGGACAGAGGAGAACGACTCCCTCCATCCTCCCTCCGTCAGGACAGAGGAGAACGACTCCCTCCATCCTCCCTCCTTCCTGACAGAGGAGAACGACTCTCGTCCTGATGGAGGAGAACAACTCTCTCCATTCTCCCTCCATCATGACAGAGGAGAACGACTCTCGTCCTGACGGAGGAGAACAACTCTCTCCATTCTCCCTCCATCATGACAGAGGAGAACGACTCCCTCCATCCTCTCTCCATCCTCTCAGCATAACGACTCGTTATTTAAACTTCACCATAAAACTAGAAAACTTTGTTCTTCTGAAAAACAAGCAGACACACAAACACACACACACACACACACACACACACACACACACACACACACACACACAGGAGTTCAGGGACTGAGTTTGGTCGTCATGGTAACGGACTGAGTTTGGTCGTCACGGTAACAGACCCAGTTCGGTCGTCATGGTAATGGACCCAGTCCGGTCGTCATGGTAACGGTCTCAGTCCGGTCGTCATGGTAACGGACTCAGTCCGGTCGTCATGGTAACGGACCCAGAAACAACAGCAACAAAGTTGGGTATTTTCACTTGAAAGCGTCGCCGTGGCGACAGAGCCTGGGTGGAGTCCTGGGTGGTGGGCGGAGTCAGCTGACGGGATGTTTTGTGTGTCCTCAGGCTCCGGGGGCGGGTGGAGGATGGAGCTGCTGACGGAGCCGCGGCCCCACAACGTGACGTCACACACGCACTTCGAGCTGAACGGCTTCCAGGAGCTGGGGGCGCTGAGGCCCCTCCTCTTCCTGCCCTTCTCCGCCCTGCTGCTGGGGGCGCTGGCCGCCAACGGCCTGCTGCTGTACGTGGTGGCGTCGCGCCGCAGCCTCCACGCGCCCATGTACGTCCTCATGGCCGCCATGGCGGGCGTGGACCTCAGCGTGCCGCTGCTCTTCGTGCCCCACATGCTGCTGAGCTTCCTGCTGGACTGGCGGGGGGTCTCGCTGGGGGGCTGCCTGCTGCAGATGCACCTGGTCCACTTCGTGGGCTCGCTGCAGTGCACCCTGCTGGTCTGGATGGCGCTGGACCGCTACTTCGCCATCTGCACGCCGCTGCACTACCGCCGGCAGATGGCGCTGCCCCGCTCCCTGAGGTTCGTGGCGCCCCTGGCGCTGAGGAACCTGGCGCTGGTCTCGGCCTTCGTGGTGCTGGCGGGGCGCCTGACGTTCTGCTCCGGCGCCATCGCGCACTGCTTCTGCGAGCACATGGCGCTGGTGGGCGTGGCCTGCGGCGACACCGCCGCCAACAGCCTGGCGGGCCTGCTGGCCCTGCTGCTGATCCCCGTGCTGGACTTCGTCCTGATCCTGGCCTCCTACGTCCTCATCTTCGTCAGCGTGCTGGGCTCGGGGGCGTCCGGCTCCAAGGCGCTGCAGACCTGCGTGACCCACCTGCTGGTGATGGCGGTGAGCCTGGCCGTCACGCTGGTGGCCTTGCTGTCGTACCGGGTGAGGAGCCGCCTCCCCGCCGCCGTCCTGGTCTTCTTCAGCACCATGTACCTGCTGGTCCCCAGCTGCTTCAACCCCGTCATCTACGGCGTCCGGACCGCCCAGATCCGCCGCCACATCGTCAAGACGCTCGTTGGCTTCCGGCGGCGCCTGAACGTCACCGCGACCTGACCAGACCGGTCCCGTTTCCACGGCGACTGACCGTCACGCCGACCTGACCAGACCGGTCCCGTTTCCACGGCGACTGACCGTCACAGTCACCGCGACCTGACCAGACCGGTCCCGTTTCCACGGCGCCTGACCGTCACGCCGACCTGACCAGACCGGTCCCGTTTCCACGGCGACTGACCGTCACGCCGACCTGACCAGACCGGTCCCGTTTCCACGGCGCCTGACCGTCACCGCGACCTGACCAGACCGGTCCCGTTTCCACGGCGACTGACCGTCACGCCGACCTGACCAGACCGGTCCCGTTTCCACGGCGACTGACCGTCACAGTCACCGCGACCTGACCAGACCGGTCCCGTTTCCACGGCGCCTGACCGTCACGCCGACCTGACCAGACCGGTCCCGTTTCCACGGCGCCTGACCGTCACGCCGACCTGACCAGACCGGTCCCGTTTCCACCACGACTGACCGTCACGCCGACCTGACCAGACCGGTCCCGTTTCCACCACGACTGACCGTCACGCCGACCTGACCAGACCGGTCCCGTTTCCACGGCGCCTGACCGTCACGCCGACCTGACCAGACCGGTCCCGTTTCCACGGCGACTGACCGTCACCGCGACCTGACCAGACCGGTCCCGTTTCCACGGCGACTGACCGTCACGCCGACCTGACCAGACCGGTCCCGTTTCCACGGCGCCTGACCGTCACGCCGACCTGACCAGACCGGTCCCGTTTCCACGGCGCCTGACCGTCACCGCGACCTGACCAGACCGGTCCCGTTTCCACGGCGACTGAGCGTCACCGCGACCTGACCAGACCGGTCCCGTTTCCACGGCGACTGACCGTCACCGCGACCTGACCAGACCGGTCCCGTTTCCACGGCGCCTGACCGTCACCGCGACCTGACCAGACCGGTCCCGTTTCCACGGCGCCTGACGGTCACGCCGACCTGACCAGACCGGTCCCGTTTCCACGGCGACTGACCGTCACCGCGACCTGACCAGACCGGTCCCGTTTCCACGGCGCCTGACCGTCAC